>NC_080041.1:130187655-130400550 GCF_012489685.1 Lotus japonicus | reverse complement strand
CTCCAAATTCAGAAAGTTCAGCAACAGGTATGGAAAATTCATGATTCAACCTTGAAGGTCAAATATGAGTTTGTGGTTTAGATATTTATATCCATTGCCACCAATAAGTGAAACACATGATACCAAATACCACAATAGCATAGGCGAGAATATCACATCAATTGGATTTGAATAATGAAATATAAAAGCCTTTATTAAAGTGGTTTGGTAAATTACATAAAAAAAAATGTGAATGGAAGTCAACATCAAAAGTAACTCGAAATGGGCCTTTGATAGCTTAATAAAGACAAAAACTTACACTTAAGATTTAAATATACTACATAAGATTATTTAGGAGCCATTACTCTTTAAATAAAATCTGATATAAATGCTACCCCTTATATACACTGTCTTGAAGTGATGTTCTCTTTGCCATGTAAAGATACTTTTCTACTCCAAAACAACCATTTGCATGGTTTTAAGAAGAGAGTGAAATCACTTTTTCATAACACAACTTGACATTAATATTAATAATATTTTACAAACATATCTTGATTGGTAAACATAGATGACATATTCATATCGTGAAACAAACGTAGACATAACCACTAAACAACACAACATCCTAATTCCTACAATTAGGCCAACCTAAGCCTTTCTTGAAATGTCCACACTGGACCAGATCTGGCATTAAAAAACCATGCAAATAAGCAACCCAAATCCCCCTAAAAGCGTGTACAATGGCCAACAACAATCTCTACTTGAAAATCTCCACATCAATCAACCTGGATACACCATCAGTGAAGTGCATTGACATCTTCTGACCATGCTGAATGTCATGAAGTTTACAAAATTTTCTCCAACCCTTTCCAAGTTTAGTGTAGGTTTTTATCTGGCCTGAAAAGGATGTTGATGTCCTTCTTAATTCCAGTTGGTCCTCTTATGACCCAGGGCTGACGTCCGTTTTGGCGAACATATTCAGCCACCTTTCGAGGTAAGTTCTAGAAAAAAAAATGAAAAAACATCATATACTTAAGGGGAAACGAATGGTATCAATAAGCCTTAGTTTTACAATTTAAATCAAACTTACATACTGACTTCCGTACGCACGGTACGGGGTCAGAGTCGTGTTGAGGTGCATGCGATACTGAGGTGGCCTTCATTTGCTTGCACAGTTGTTCCTCCCAGGTGAGCCACCATTTCAAGCTCTTGCTCGGCCTCAACAGAAATATCAGTGCTAGAGGGTGGTGGAGCATATGGCACAAGGGCTAAAGCTTCTGGACAAAGCATCTTCTTCAGAGCGGTCTATCCGGACGCTCTCGACTTCATCTTCTTTCCCCCCTGACAGACCCCAGAACCTTCTACAGGTGCTCGAAAGGGATCATAGCTAATTCATTGTCCAATAAGTCAAAAATCCTCATGTGGAAATGAGATGCAGCAACCATTTGGAGGACACACCAATGTGTTCTCATCCAAGCCATAGAATGAAACAACTGCACCCCAACCTTGAAGGAGAGTTGGTGTTGTAAAATCCATATTAAAGTCCACAATGTAAAGCCTCTGCAAAGGGTCTTCAATCAACCATTTGGCCCCCAAGAACATTAGCCCAGTTAAGCACGAATTGTTGGTCAATCACAGCCAATTTCCTAGATGCAAAAAATAACCAGAGTAAATAAATTAAAATGAAGCGTTATAATAGTTTAAGAACATGTGTTTCCCAGTAAATGCAAGGAAGCATAACGTGCAAAAGGAAACTATCATGAAGCGTTAGAATAATCAATATTTAGTATGTTCCTTAGGCACTATCATGAACCAAGCAGGTCTGGGTTAAGTCTTGAACCAAGGTTTACCAAATAAATGTCAACGTTTCAATAACAGTTATATCATGGTTTGTTTACCAAATCCATACTGAAAAAAAAAAAGACCCAAAAAAATGTGTTTTTGAGGTCTAAAGTGGAAATAGCATACTTCATTCTTGCGCGGTATGATACAAAGGGTACCCATGTAACCACCAAATGGAACAAAGTGAACCATGACTTGTGTGAAGATTTGAAGCACAGATTGAAAAGTAAGACCAAAAACAGCTTAATGATGCATGAAGTTAAAGTCCCTGGAAGTACCTATTTATAGGATGGTGGGCAAGTGAGGCAAAGTTTTTCCCACCAAAAACGAACATAGATATCTTTAATGACTAAATCATAAGTTTTTTATAAAATAAATTATAAAGAAATTCTTATTTTGTAGATATATAATTATATAGTCTAAAAAAGATACTCATACATGCTTGGAGGATCGGATTAAGTTATTAACAATGAAGCTAACTTTTTTGAAAAAAAACATATTTACATAATGATTTACTTGGAATTAATTTTGTTTCAGAGAAATATAATCATTCCACTTAAATATATGCGGCAGATATTTTTTGGGCATGTGCTATTGCTTGTGAAAAAAAGAACGTGTATAGTAAATATCAAAGATACAAAGAGTAAAGACATGAAACTAACATTCTTGCAACGTTAAATGCTCCTTTCATGTCAAACTTATCTGATACACCTGGCCAGCATTAGCAACTCTGTGAACTGATCCTAAAACATATTTTATGAGGACTATGTTCTACCCAAACCATTAAATATGTTAATCCTAAAAAATGTGATTAGATTACAAACTAAAGTAGTTTAGTGTTTGCACCGGAACCCAACCCTCTTCTGAATGTATTTATTACAGATTGTATATGCCATATACAAATTTGGAAAATAAGAATTTCAAATGAACAAATGTACAAAAGGTGAGGTTTTATCGAGATGGCAACACCTGTACATGAGCAAACTACTACTATGTCCTGTCAACAGAATAATCCCAGATTTGGGTGCTCAAGATACAGGGGTAGAGATCAAGTTGTTTGCACAAAAAAAGATCTTTCTTATGTTGATCAACAGTAGCATAGCAGAGGTATAATTACAGCCAGATCTCACCACATGAGCAAACTACTACTATGTCCTTCCAAACCGCTTGAGCCCCGTAATTTATTAAATGCTTCCTTCTACAAATAACCTTTCTATTACTTGCACCATTCTTTTAGTCTTTGCCATGATGATTATGATTAAGGCCGGATGTGATGTGAAACTTATATATTTAAGAGACCATGAGGTAGACAACCACCCACATTTATTGCGCCTGAACTACAGTTAGTGAAATTGAGAGTTTGTAATAATATGCTATCCTATTAGCGGTCCTTTAATTAAAAAAAATACACTAAGCCCTTCCATTTTACATGCGTCCTACATCCAAAATAAGAAAAGTCACTGTGCCCTTATATTACATGCTAACGTGAACTCTTGGTTCAGTTTAACATCATCACCAAATGCCAAGGTGGAAAACTCTCAGTATTTGAGCTTCCATTTAATTACTTGTTCTGAGTAATTTATAAATATAACAACAGATGTAGACATGTAGTCAAGTAGTCCATTAACAAAGTTGTACAACTAATTAAGTTCACTAAGGTCTCGTTTGGAAAAACAGCTTAATCAAGCACTTATGGTCATAAGCGCTTATGACTCATAAGCAAATTTTAAAAATCTATTGAAATAAATTAAACTTAAGCTATATATAAGCATAAGCTGTTTTTCGTAAGCTATCCTGAATAGCTTTATGAAAATAACCTGAAAATAGCTTATGACAGCTCATAAGCTGTTTGCATAAGCCCTCCCAGACACGGGCATAAGAGCTTATGTTGTCAGCTAAACTCAAATAATCTCTACCAAACTGGGCTAAAGTTGGAGTCTATAGAGTTAGTGTGTGTTTGGATTTAAGTTTGCAAAATATAGTTTGAGTGAAAGTGAGTTTGCAAAATAGAGTTTGAATGAAAGTGAGTGGATTGTAAAGTGACTTATGTTTGGATGTTTTGATTTTTAAAAGTCCATTTGATAAATGAAACTTGATTGGGTAATAGTAATTAAAAGCACTTATAAAATGTGTAATTACAAAAAAGGATATGAGTCAATGGAGTTAATATCACTTATATTGATTCTTTTCCTTTTTTTTTATATCTCCTCTATAGTAATAATATATTTTTAAACTCTTCCCAGTAATAAAATCTGTTTAGGTTCATGTCTTGACTCATTGTATCTCCTTCAAAGTAATAATATTTTTTAAAAAGAAAATAAAATGCATTTTAGTAGTTGAAATTTGTAAACTTTAGATTAATCAATTAATTAAGTCTTAAGTATAGTAGAACCAAAATACTTGTCACGTTTAGTGTTGGAGGTTAAAATAAATTATAAAACATATGAAAATATAAGGATAATGATACATGTTAATAGTTATAAGTTGTAAGTGTATTAAAACAATGCATGCGGTGATGATAGTGGGGCAATAATGTCACATATAAAGACACGTCAAATTTTTAAATATAGTATTAGAATTGCAACCAACTTTCATTCAATTGAAAATGGATGCTTTTTTGTCGTTGATAAAACTGGGTTTTAGGAACATAACTTGGTTGAGACAACTGAGATAAAAGTTAGCCATACAAAAGGGCACTGCGTTTTGTGCAGTCTGGAAGCACATTAAGAGGGGTAACCAGTAATATCTAGTATAACCATAGGAATTGGACACACAATGCTCCCTCTATTTGCAAATTAGTCCATCAAAAGTCTTACAATTTTGCATACTCTTTGGAGACATCATGAAATGAATTTTTAAGGACTATAATGCAATTCTAATTTGTGGACAGGGTGAATTGAAAATGTGTTTAACAATCCACAGCAACTAAAAGTGTTATTTTGCCCACACAAAATTCATTATTATCTTGTCTAGTATAGATGAGTACATGTAGTATCTAGTATATCCATAGCAATTGGACACACAATGCTCCCTCTATTTGCAAATTAGTCCATCAAAAGTTTTACAATTTTGCAAACTCTTTGGAGACATCATGAAATGAAGTTTTAAGGACTATAATGCAATTCCAGTTTGTGGACATGATCAGTTGAAAATGTGTTTAACAATCCACAGCAACTAAAAGTGTTATTTTGCCCACACAAAAATCATGATTATCTTGTATAGTATAGATGAGTACATGTAATATCAGGATGCCACTAAGTTTCATCCAGCCTAACTAAGAACAACAAAATAATCCACTGCAAGGTTCAAGCAGGAAAACTCAGTTTTCACTTGAAAAACACAACCCTTTATATACCATACCCTTGATTCAAGAGTATCTAAGTTTATAGTATAAATAATAGGCCACAGCAAGGTTCACTTGGATGGTATTAGTAGATGCTTGATTCTACTGCATACATCTCAATTTTTAATAAACCATACACTTGATTCATGGGATCCTAAATTTTTCTTAAACAACAAAACCCATTACAGTTAAGTGTGAAATGGTTTGATTACGTTCCAAGTATGATCTACATGGATTTTAAGTGTGGAATGGATATAGTGGTGTATGTAAGTACTTACATAATTGTCATCAAAATAAATTAAAGTAACATAAATCAACCATGTCCACTACAAAAGTACCTAATTGACGACGCAAAATACTACTTTCATATTTATATTGATGACCATGTCCATGGGAACTGGTATTTCTTGGAACAAACAACAGCAATTGAAATAGCAGACTGGAATTTAAAAACATAACATAGATAATAAGGTGAAAAAAGACACTGCAACCACATGTTGCTTCTTAACAACTTAAAATTACACCAAATACATTTAAAACAACTGCATCGTCAATATGATAGGTCTCAATTCTTCTACTTCCTCATCTTTGGAAACACCTTCTTCTTCCTGCCCGTCAAAACCAACACACCATCGTTCTCAGGTGAAGGACTCCTCTTAGGACTGATGATGTCTTGAGTATTTCCAGCTAGATCAATCGCTGGAGATTCCAATGACATAGCAGGTTGATTCGCAGGACCTTCCAAAGATTCTTCAGTTTGGGTGGCTTTCTCATTGGACACAACAGCAAAGTCTTCCAACAAATCCTGCAAAAATATCAATTAATACTTAATTATAACCTTGTCTATATAATGTGGTAAAGAAGGAACAATAACATACTTCTAAAAATATAAACCTTCGCTAATTCCTCATGCTTCACAGCTTCTGGATTCAGAGTAGACTGAGGGGTGAGCAGCAAACGACTTGAAGAGGCACCAACCTTTATCCCGTATTCATTAAGATCAGGACCAGCATTAGGTAAATAAACATAACAAAAATAAGGTAGAGAAACACCTACACTGTTATCTAACTGCAATGTTTTGAACTGCTCAATAATCGATTGATCAGTGCAGACACGCTTTACACGATATGAAGTCTCAAATCTGGACCTGTCAAACCTCTGACCTTGGAAATTTTTAACCTCAATCTTGAAAAGAGCAGATCTCCCAACAAAGCTAGTTAATTCAACAGGAATCCCCATCCCATTATCATTCTGAAAGTTATATACAACCAATAAAAATTTTAACTTGGCCACAGGTTGTTCGTTAAAAAAATATAATGTTGAAACATACCTTGTCACAAGCATCAACCATTTCAGAGCAAGTTTTCCCAACCAGTGCAGTGGCTTCTTTATCAAAGAGGATAAAGTTTGCACTGCCAGAATTATCTTCCACCCTGACTTGAAGACGATACCTAAACCAAATGAAATATACCATTACTATCTAACCACCCAACGTTACCATGAGAACATTTAAAATGAAGTCAACCAAACCTAGGATAGACGGCCAGCACGTGACGGTTACATCCCTCACAGAAAAACATCCTTTCATCAGCATACACCTTGCGGCTACATCTACAGGCAGTGTACCACCAATCAACACCTTCTTCAAGAGGAAGAATGGTACCATACACAACACAGACACAATCCTACACAAACAAATAATATTATCATCAAAAGTCTGGCATATAACGCAAGAGTTATCAACATTTCTCATTTGATAACAATGAGATGCAATCTCAAACCTTCTTGATTTCCCTCAAATCAGCAATAGACTTGCTAATTGTCAGAACCAGGAAATCATCCTCGCCAGAAACGGTTTTGGAATCAGACAATTGGCTAACAGAGTGCGATGCACTTTCATTGGCTTCCAAAAAACTGCAAGGAACATTGGGCAGACAATCAAGTACACAATTTCAATGACTAAAATTTAAAGTCCAAAACATAGACGCATACCTGGTTTTCAAAACATCAGCCATTGGTAGATCTGGGTCAAACAGAATTTTAGTAGTCCCATGAACATTTTGAAGGCTGTTGTGCCCCTGAAAGGATTTGACTTTAGCAAACTGTATGATCACGACAGGGTTGTTGAGTTCACCACCGCCAAGAAAATTAGCAAGCTCATCAACATAAGCTCCGAATAGGGCGCACTCAACCCTGACCCTGGAAGTAAATGTGAATGACTACATTATAGGTTCAAACGATGAAAATCAAATAATCCAAAAACTTAAGGGAAATTACCCTGCAGAATCAATCTCAATCACATTCATCTTTGATTTCTTCCCATTAGTAACAATCTCCCTCTCAACTCCAACGCCGGTTAGAATGCCAATCACATCTGCAAAACATAACCATATGGAATACGAAATTGTTAAAGGGGTGGAACACATAATTGTCATAGGCAGATAAAAGTCTAAAATGATACCAATTAGGAAAGAGGAATCATAGGTAGGAGCTAAAAGGTCAGCTAGAGGAACAAAGCTGTAGGGGAACGCATCAATAGGAAACTGGTCCATTGGGCGCACTTCAGTGTTATACATGAAACATATCTTGTAATTATGACGTGTAGTTTTATACTCCCCACTACTATCCACTAACACAAATGAGGACACACTGTAAACCTTCCCCTCAACCAGTAACTTCTCAAACTTGTACATCAGAGTCTTTTTAATACTGGCATGGATCTTGGTACCCTTCAAAGTAAAGAGGCATACAACCATTACCAACACGGAATATTTAATATTATTCTGGAAAATAAATGTATAACATAGACAAATAGACAAAACGATATCAAGCCAGTACCTTATCATCCATCAGGACAAGCTCAAGAGAAAGGGGCAACTTCGATGTGGCAAACCCTTGGCTGTACCAAATCCGGATCACCTTCACCATAATCCTCCAATGTTGCTTCCCAGAACGAAGCTCAGCAACATTATGGTAAACAGACTCCATCACAAATCACTCAGAAAGGAAGTAAAACGTACAGGGAATGGTAAGCAAATCAACGTTGGTGGGTGGGTGTGGTAGATACAATGGCCTTGGACTAAATTTATAGTTGGAAAAAAGTAGAAACCGGGAGAATCACAGAATTGGAGAATGTATTTTTTTTTTTTTTCAAATTTGAAAAGGGGGAGAAACACATGAATCACACAGAGGTAGGTAGCAGTGGGAAAATCATGGTATTTGAGAAGTATGGTGTTAAAACATCTGCTAAAGATTTTTTCCTTCAGAGGGCTGATAAGAACCCGGGGAACGGAGACACGTGGCAAACTTCTTAGAGAGCGACACGTCAAATTTTGTCCTGGTAAACGGCTTGTGCTTTGTATCTAGTATAGATAGCAGTTAAATGGAAAGAAATGAAAACCAAATCAAATCAATTTATTTCTTCAAATCTGCCTTAATCACTTTTCTACTATCCACATGAGGCATGGCTGTTAGATCCGTACAGTGTTTTAGTGGTGAGAGATACAAAGGAGGAGTAATACCATGCTTATGAAAAAGCATTAATTCTTATTTCCTAGCAAATGGTATAATGCCATTTTTTAGGTACATAGTATAATGCCATTTTTTTGGAGCAAGAAGCAAAGAAACAGAGCAAAAAAACAACACAATCAAACACCTGACTACCACCCTCTTCGAGAAGAGGTACCCATGGCACGGCATGTGCTAACAAGAGCTGGCTTATACCCTCCAAGGGAAAATCTAAGAAGGACAAATGTTAATCTTGCGACACACAAACTTAGCTAGAATTAGAAAGTCAACATGATTTCCCCTCTCTCAACATATGGTGAAACTTCTACCAATTAGCTCCCTTATGTCCTAGAGCAAGGCGGCATAAGAAAATTTCCAAATTATTTTATGAATAAGCGCTTAATTAAACTGTTTATCTAAACACACATTATATATATTGACTTTATTATCAATTGGAAAGAAATTGCTAACTAAAATTAATTATGACAGTAAAAATAAATTTTAAATCAAACAAATAATAATTCTAATAATTTTTTTATTAGTTTAAGAAGATCTCATCTTAAAGTTCACTTTAAACCTGAGTATGCACTGGGTTAGATCTAAGCACCTCAACTTTTAGATGCTCCCTCATCAAACTTATTCCATAGACACATAAATTGACAAGGGCATTTTACTAAATTAAAAACCAGCTGAAGTAGCATCCAGGGAAGGAGAAACATCAATGAACACCCTTCCAATTGAGCTTTTACAACTTTCCTTTCTTGTCCTAATAACCAAATTGAAAAAGAAAAAAAACTGTTATATAATTTGAAGGGAAACTTGATAAATGATCAGCTTAGCACTGTTCGTATTTACATAAAAACTTGATAAATGATCAGCTTAGCACTGTGAATGCAAACTCAAACCCTCAGCCAGAGTTTTCCAAACATAGGCCCCAAAGTTAGCTAACCCATGAAAATATGAATTCCAATCTACACAATGTACAGGGGAGAGAGACGGAGACGGAGATCGCCAACTAAGAAACAAATCAATCTAATATTTTGCACATATGCCATTTCTTATTCACAGTATTCACAATGCTTTCATATTTCCCACAGATGACTTCATAGGCGCGCTCCGGCGGTCATCAACCTAAAGAAGTGTAAATCATGAATTCATTGATAATGAAGTATAACATAATGATACCATCAGAACAATCTCAGAAGATTTAGAGAATAGATGCAGCTGCAGATACAGATTTATATTTTACCTTCTTCCGAAAAGGCAAATATGCCACCAAGCATTTCATCATCCTCCCCATCCTCCTCCAATTCCGCATTCTCACGGAGGCTACTACTGCTGTCAACATCATCAGCAACAACTTCAGTTAACACATTACTTCCATCATGCTCCAGTGTCTTGCAGTGGCCACCCTGGAAAGATAGCTTGACACTTGCATATTGCATTACCATGGCTACTTCCACAAATTCACCTATATCTGAAGCCTGTTCCTGGACTAATGCTGAGTCCTCGCTGATCCCGATACCAGCAGAATCTCTTCCTTCAGAAGTCATATTTCTCCCCTGGAATATTGGACCGGCAGTGGCACAATGGTCAACATGAAAATCAACTTGTTTTGAGTTTCCAGATAGAAGTGGACTTTCCATCACAAAATGGTTTTGTAAGGAAGGGTCAGCATTGATTGCCCCCATTCTTTCTTGGTATATTTCACCAAGCATTTGGTAACTGGAAGCAACTTGATCCAGGTCAAGCAGATTTTCAATTCTTCTTGATGAACCTAAAGCAAATTAATAAAATGACAAGGAGATTCAAATGAAGTACTAAAAACTAAAAATAGACATAGAAGATTGTGTTCATCGCAGAACATAAGAAATTGCTTAAATGATGTGGAAGGTCTTATGAAGCACTCAATTAAAGGAAAACAAAAAATAAAAGTAATATTATGAAATATGCATCCATGACGACTGCATCCTTTTTACTCTGCAAAAGTTACAATTCTAAAACCAGTTGGTTGATTTTATTTCATTTTTAATTTCCTATAGGCTAGGTTTTTTACCTCCTTCTGAACTTTCAGTGGAACTCAATGAAGCTGGATTTGAATGACAAATAACCGTCACATCAGCCGTTTCCTTGTCTTCAGCATGATTGGGAACAGGAGGCGTCGGGCTTAAATATCTTTCCCCAGCAAGGCTTCTAAATCAAACAGCCAAGTAAGCATCAAGGAAACACTGAACAGTATGATCACAAGAAAATATCGTTTACAAGCACATGCAAACCAAAATATAAATGTATTTTGTTAATACTTACTGGTCAATTTTCTCCAAAAAAAAAAAAGAATACTTACTGGTCAAGGTTATATAGTAAGCAAATGCCTCCAATTCTTAAACTGAATGCGAGCAGAAGAAACTAAAATATAGATGTCCTCACTCCTCATGCCTTCTACTCAAGAGTCAAGACCATAAGAGAACACTTGTAACATTTGATTATATTGGTGTTAATTTATTTTTCTATGCCCTTTTCTTCCCTTTGAAACCGGTACTCAATGCAGATAAATCAAAAGGAAAAGGTCAAAACGACAATTTTTTGCATTCAAATCAGCAGCCAGCCAGCCAGCCAGATTGAACATTCAACAAAGATGAGACAACACAGGAAAACCATTTAACATGATAAGGTGAGTCAGTTAGGGTGAATTTGCAATCCCAAGATTGTAGTTGGAAACTCATTTGAGGATTAGGAGTCTACCATTAGTATAAATGAAGGTAAGGGCTTTGTTTTCCGTAAGATCACACCCAATATGTTATATCAGAACAATTCGATTCTAATTTTTTTCCTCTTCCTATACCTTAAAAAAGACAAAACCCTAAAATTTAATTATGGTATCAAAGCATTAACATCCTCGGTGACCTTTCTCATCACTATTATGTTGCTTAGTTCCCCAAACTAAGTTTAACACTAACTAAACTTTAGCATGATAGGTAATGTCAGAGTATAAACAGATAACTTATATTACCTTGATCATACCTTAGAGTAGTTTAAGGTAATTTAGATTATTCTTTAGGATTGGTTTCTTTATTTCCTTATTTACATTGATCTGTTTCCTTATTTAATTTAGTTTAGGAGTCTTAATATGTTTCCTCATTTGATTAGGATTGCGAATCTAAAATTCATATAAAATAATGATTAATGTTTTGTCTTATGTAAAATCACAGCCAATATATTATATCAGGACAATTTTATTCTAATTAATTTTTTTTCTTTTCATCCATCACAGACTAAACCCTACAATTCAGCAGCACAGAAGCCAACTAGTAAGATGTCTAATACAAAAGCCGTGTGCTGCATTGTTTCTATATAGGGGTTGATTGATTCTACAATGTCTTTGGTAAAGCCCATTTTGTTATATCACATATCAGTTTTAAAATCCAACTTTTTTTATCTAAAAGAAGTATTAATAAGATATAATGACATGATTTTATAAAGTAATGGCATCAGACTCAGATACATAGCAAAATCTGCAAGGAATTAAAAAAGAAAATAGTCACCACCTCTCGTTCCAGCTTGGTCTGATGCTGTGAAAATGGTCAAAAACAGGCAGCAGCTCCTTCCGTCTTATTTCAACTTCTTTAGCAGACACTTTTTCAATTTCAGACTCTCCACCAGCATTAAAACTAGTTCTTACACAACTCATTGTATAGAAACCAATCTGAAGAAACAAGATCGTTAACCACCAGTGCCTAGCATTGTATATGAAAATAAAAACAGAATACAATGAATACCTTGGACTTTTGCCATATAGGCAGCCCTCTGAAATTCACTTGAACCTCTGCATTAGACAGATAGCTATTAGACCTATCTTGGGGATTCCCACTAGAAGGTTTAACCGTCTTTTCCCTGATACCATCACTTATATCCAGAAAATCCAATCGATGGATGTTACCATAACACATTTTCTCTTGAACTTTCTCCATACCTCCTTCTTTATCGTTATCGAATGTATTGTTGAAAGGGTCCCCTCTTTCTGGCCATTCTGACCGTCTACATACGTCCCACCATTGAATAGGTTCAACTTTGACTCTGAACTCATCCTCCTGCAGAAGGAGTGAAGTTGACTGGTTCGTTGAAACACTATCACTTGTTTCTGAACCAACAGATGGCAGAAGTTCATGCTGAACTACATGACCTGAAGGTGTGTATACCAATATATATTCCAAGGGGTTTTCCTTTGAGTTAATGGGTTGTTGTGAATGAGATAAGGAATTGTGAAAGATGGCAGCAATAGCACCAGACGGAACAAAAACTTTTCCTGTCGCATTAGCAGCAGAATTATTAACTGAATTAAGCCACCCAAAACTGCTATATTTTATCCGGCTAGCCACAGAAAGGACAACAGGTGCTGGAGGAGGCAATGATTGCAGATGAGAAACCGAAGAGGAAGTAGACCACCATGGTAGAGAAAAAACTGGAAGTAGGGAGGGTTCTTCACCCTGAGAACTAATTACTTGGAAACCAGTATCACCTCCAAAGGGTGACAAAACAAAAAGATGACAAGTTCCTTTGGATGAGACAATAGCAATCCACTGACTAAAATGACTGAAACAAATGTCCTGAATCATCTGTCAAAGAAGAAAACAAGGAGATCAAAAGGGCATCAATGGAGGCTAAAAGTAATATCAAATTAAAACAAATAAAATAAGTACATTATAACTACTATATACTAACAGCTGGTGTTATTCCACGATGAAGTTTATAAAGATGCACATGAGAACAGCTCCAGTTGTAGCCTGGAACTCCTGAACCCTTGTATGTGCGTGACGGCATTATCCGGAATATATTGATGCTATTCCCATAGACTGATGCAGTGACAAGAAGGGTCCCACTAGGGTCAAAACATAGTGCAGATATAGGACTTGAGTGAGCTTTGAATTGTGAAATGACAACTCTGGAAACAAAATCCTTAACAACTACCTGCAATAAACCGGTGAACCAAGAACAAGTCAGAGATTAACATTCACATACAATAAATTATCAATTAGTTGTGCCCATCATGAAACAATACCAACCATGCCTGCATTATCCATATCAATTCCTGTAACCCTGCCGACTTTCCCACCTGAATTCAACGGAATTGGAGAAGCAGAACCATCAGGAAGCAGCTCTTGACAGTATTTGATTATTCCAGCGGCCAAATGTTTACTGGACTCCATTGCATAACGAGCCACTAAATGACCATTGCTTGGAGAAGTTGATGGACTAACTCCAGGAGAAACACCAAGGTTTTGTGGGCTTAAGCAACCTAAATTTGATGGAAGCAGGCTGTTGGAAGCATATGCTAACCACCTTGGACCCACAGCCATTGGACCATAACCAACATTAACACCAGTTTTTCCTTGTCCAGCAAGCTGGGGAATAGGGTAAGTTAGAACACTGAACTTATTCTCAAGGGTTGCAGCATCAAAGCAGTATATCTGCAAAAATCATCAAGAAAGTAAATCAATCACAGCATACATGACATGAAAACCTAAGTCGAATAGATCCGTGATATGTTCTAATGTAAATATTAAACAGTTCAAAAAGATATCGGTGAAACCACTGCATACTTGGGTGGCAAGACCAACAGCTACAATCCGCGAACTACATCTGATCATACACACGGAAGTTCGGAATCTCAGAACATGAACGTAACATTGAGACTTCAAGGAGTAAAACCGAACAGCCGTCGCATAGTTTCCACTATTCCCAGGTAGAGTCTCCACATTACCATCTCTTCCTAAACCACTCAAATTGTTACTGTTTTGGTTTCCATTACCAGCATCATCGCCAGAAACAACCAACAGCAACGGATGCGACTTTCTGAACCCCTCCTCTTGGCCATTGCATCCTATAGGAAACGGCTGCATCTGTAAGAAAGAAACCGGACCGTCGCGCTTCGAGACTAACTCACTGAACCTAGAAGCATCCTCCACATCAAGAACTTGAAATCCGTTTAGATAACCAAGTAACAGGACATGTTTGAAGGTAGATTGATCAATCTCTAGTTTATCAAAACCAGCCCAGGTTACCTATCACAAAGAACATGACACCAGATACATACATGAGCAAAAATTGAACTGAGCAAACTAAAAAGGAAAACAGTAAAATCATCAGCCAAATTGATTGAGTATTGAACTGTATTGTATGTATCTACTAATTGATTGTAGTAGTACCTGGTCTTTGTGATCCTCGGAAGTAGAGGAAATTGAAGCGGCAACGGAGGCGCCGGCGGAGCGTACGGTGGAAGCAACGGTGGTGGCGTTGGTGGAGACAGTTTTGAGGCAAAGAGAGATGATCCTCAAGGAATTCGGCAGCAAGCCGTTGTTCTTCCCCTTCCCTTTCTTCATGATTGTCGTTGTTGTTCTCCTTCGGCACTGGTCTTAGTCTCGGTTTCTATTCCGCCACCGTCAGCCGCAACCGCCACCGCCTCCGACGCCGGTAACAAACAACATATCCGATCAGCAAAAAAAGCGATCGCAGTCGCGTTTGACTTGAAAGGCAAGTTCCGATGTCTTCGTCTTCCTCTGCTAACTCTGTTTTTTTTTTTGTTGAGTTCGTGAGTTTGTGTCGAAGTTTACCTTACAGTTCGCTTTCGCTTTCGTTGTTTCTCAGCCATGGCTGCAACAGTGTTGTGAGACTTCGTCTCAGTTTGGTTACACTGTTCTCTTTGCTTTTCTCACTCTTCTAATCTTCTTCTTCTCCTTCTTCCTATTTTATTCTATTTTTGTTTTTTTTTTAAAACATAAAAATGGGCGTGAAAATGGGTTGGGCTTGCATAGTTGGAGTTAGGGTAGAAAAAGTTTAGGTTTCGGGTTTTACTTTTATCTTGAGAGTCTAAATTTTTCGCACTAAGTAAAATCTTAGTTTGCAGTCAACTCTATCGGGTAATTCCTTGACGCTTCTACAGTAGAGGGCCTCTGTTGGCCTCTCCCGCAGCCAATTACGCCTAGCCCAATAGTTTGGAGGTGTTTTCTCTTTGTTCTACAATTTTTATAACAATATTAAAAGAAAGCAAAATTGAAAAGAAATTATGACACAATACGTGTGAGTCGCAGTGGTTAAAAATAACTGTTTAGACCCTTGAGATCGCTTGAGACGCAATTTTGTGAGACTTTTGATTTTTACCACACTCGATAAGAGCTTTAATAGGGATACTTATGGTTAAAAAATAATTACGCAACAAAAATTTCTTTATATTAAAAATTTGAAAAGAAAAAGAGGAAGAATTTCTCTGTTTTTTTCAATGACAATAATAATTGGGTTCGGATTTGATAGGAATAGGATCACTAGGGAGGATACTCTTCCTACCTAATATATTTAATTTTGTTTGTTTTTTCTTTTGGCGAATTTGAGTTTAAATGAAACAAACTTTTTTTTTAAAGTAAATGAAACAAACTTGATAATTGATGATAACTTGTTCCCAATATATATATTTTTTAATTTACTTGTATGGCAAGGATGAAAATATGATTTCTTTCGAAAAAAGGATGAAAATATGATAGAGTCATTGCATGACATGTGGTTTAGTCCACGAGACAATTAGATATATTTATTTACGAAATAAACCAGTTAAAGTTTTTGAAAAACATATATAATTTTTTTTGAAACAGAAAACATATATAATTGATTTAATAGGTTCCTCTTTTTTTACATTAATTGATTCATGTTTATGTCATTTAAAAAGTCTTGAATTTAATAAATTGACATATTTCAATTAATATAAGTAGTAAATATTATTGTCTTATTATTTTTTATTATGTTAAATTTAGACATATTAGTTACCGGAGAAATGAGTTTATAAGTTTATAATAGACTTGTGAACTTTTTTGGTGCTAATAATAGACTTATGAACTACATAAATATATTATTATAATTTTTTGAAAAAAAGTCTTTAAAAGTAGACCCAACTCTTACAAATATGAGTCATTTGTAATCACAATTCACAATTCCTGTGGTGCAGCTAGCTTTGCTTATGTGCTTCATGTTCCTTTCAATTAATCAGAATCAATGAGCTCTTGAAATATTTTTCCTAAGAATGAAAGTCCAGAGATTTGTTGGTGGACTTAAAGCAGCTAAGGTTACCATTCAGAAGCTGTACAACCTGCATCAATAGGACAAATCCAAATGATGAACTTTATTACAGACATAGACCCCCTTTAATTTTTATTTAAATGTTTCCAAGTTTGTGGGGCTACCACCAAAAAAGATTTGTGGGGGCATAACTTGATCTACATATATAACCATAGCCATAAAAGAGTTAAAAAATTGAGAGAAAGAAACTCATCAATTATGATGTTAGCTTACTGAGTTAGAGATTATGCCACAAGAAAATTTGGACCACAATAAAAATAGAAACTGGTGTGGAGGACACAGCAACGTGCAACAATCATGCAACAAATTAAAATTTGAATTAGTTTGTCACAATTTTTTGTTTTGAATTTAAAGGGACAAATTCATTAAAAAAAATCAAACATGCATAAAAATCATTACATCAAGCTGAACAAACGAAAGAACTCATAATAGAACCTCTTCGACCCAAATAGAGTTAGGGAACAAGCTAGCATTCTTTTTTGGTTACTAGAGGAAAAACAAGCTATTCCATCCGTTCCCATATATAAGTCATTTTTTGAAAGTTTTTTTAGTTCTAAAATATAAGTCACTTTATAATACCAATGCATCATTTAATATTTTTTTCCAAACTTACCCTCATATTTAATATGAAAGAGATAATGTAATTTTGAAAAGAAATTAATTTGGAGAGAGAAGTTGATGGGTAATCTATGAAACTCAATAAAACTTTTTACAAATTTAATGCCAGCAACTTCTTTTCTTAATCCTAGAAAAGTGACTTAGAGCATCTCCAATGCAAGGTTCTTACTTCTTATTTTTGAGTTAAGAACTAAGAACTGAGTTCTTAACCATTGGAGAAGATGACGTGAAGTTCTTAGTTCTTAAAAATAAGAACTAGGTTCTTATATAAGATGTTTTACTTTTTGAGTTCTTAGCATGAAAAGTTAACTTTTTCTCTCTCATTCATCAATTGATTTAATTTAGGTATTGAATTAGCATTTTAATTTAAATCAAAATTATATTAAAGTAAAAAATATTACTACTATAATGATATTGTGGGACCAAATGAATAGTGCTAGGAACTACTCCCTCCGGTCCTATTTATAAGCAGCAAAAAAAAATTCACATAGTTTAAGAAATGTAGTTAAACTAGATAAAATGCATTAAATTTGTCTTGAACCAAAATAAACTTCCAAAATTACCCTTTGTTATTAGTATTGGAAAGTGGGAAAGAGAGAGAATAATTAATGAGGCACATTTTACAAGTTAGAATTAATAAGGGCATCATTGGAAAAAAATAATTAATATAGCTCAAACTTTCATTTGGTTCTTATAAAAAGGACCAAGATTTTTCTTCTTTTTCATGCTTATAAATAGGACCGGAGGGAGTAAGAACTAAGAACTCATGGTTGGAGCAAAATTTGCATAGAGTTGCTTAAGCACATGTGGCAGTACGGGCCCACATAAATAGTGCTAAGAACTAAGAAATAAGAACTAGCATTGGAGCATCTCCAATGCTAGTTCTTATTTCTTAGTTCTTAGCACTATTTATGTGGGCCCGTACTGCCACATGTGCTTAAGCAACTCTCAAGCAATTTTGCTCTAACCATGAGTTCTTAGTTCTTAGTTCTTACCACTATTCATTTGGTCTCACCAACCACATTATTTATACTTTTTATTTTCATAAAGTAATAAAACAAAACTCATAAAGTAATAAAGTAATTTTAATAAGAGAGAAATAATTAATATTTTAAGCTAAGAACTCAAAAAGCAAAACTCCTTATATAAGAGCCGAGTTCTTATTCTGAGTTCTTATTTTTAAGAACTAAAAAGTCAATGTCAGCACCTCCAATGATAAAGTTCTTAGTTCTTAGTTTTTAACTCCAAAATAAGAACTAAGAACTTTGCATTGGAGATGCTCTTATAAATGGGGACGGAGGGAGTAACATTCTTAATTTGTCATAATTGGTATTGAATAAACATAACGAGGGATGTTGTGTTGGTTGGGTGTGGTTTGATGGGGAACCCCCTCACCGTCATGGTCAATCTCGTCATCATACCTCAAACCTCTCTTAAATTCGAAACTCCCATGGAAGAACTTTCAGAGCCATCCAAAGACATATCATACTTCAAGCGGAATCTAAAGTTCCTTTCATTTTCTTTTTCAATCTGAGTTTTTTCTTTAAAGATCTTAGATTTTAAGAATTTTTTAAAGGAATGATTTTTTCAGTTATATATCTCCCAAAGACACTTCTTTATTTTGTAATTTTTGTCTACTCAGCCAATCTCCATCTCCGGAAGTTATGTTGGCCGGAAAAGTGGTGCCTAGAAATATGGTGGATATGGGAGGGTGGAGCGTGAAGGTTTGGTAGTTATGGAGGTATGGAGTTTGAGGAAGAAGAAGAGATGAAACTTTTATTGCAATTTTACTTGGACTAAAATGTTTGAAACATAATTTTTAACTTTCTAGATCATGTAACCTACTATGCAAGTCAAATCTCTCAAGCACCGTGGACGCTATCTAAAATTGATATAGTAAAAATAAGGTGAAGTAATTAGTTTAAAGTAAATTGATTTATATTTGGATTCATTTATAAAAAAGATGTCTTTCAAAAAAATATATTAAAAAAAGAGTTTAATGGATATGCACTGACAGTGTAAAATAGTTTTACACAGGCATCTAATTGAATTCCGCCAAATCAGAAAATATCTTATTCTTTTAATTAAAATTAAAATTAAATGTAATTATCTCTCCTATGTGACATGCTTTAATTGGATGACTGTGTAAAACTATTTTACACTGTCAGTGCATATCCATTAAACTCTTAAAAAAATGGTTCTTATAGAGTAATGTTTTAAAATATAATTTTAAAATATTATGTTCAATGCGGAAGGTGATATCTCTATTGATTATCTTTTTTTTTTGAAAGTAGATATCTCTATTGATTATCAATTTTCTAAAATGATTTTTAAACATCATTCAAAATTGGTTTTCTCTCTCAAAATTGTTTTTGAGGTTCCCAACAAGTAACAAAAACACAACTAATTAATAGGGTAAAGCAATTGGTCACATATCCCAGCTAAGTTGTAAGAGAACTAGAGAACATGCCTGTCTCATAGAGGGACGACGAATTGAGGATTGTTGAATGCATAAAGATGCTACAAAGAGCATAATCTCAACCTGCCGACAATCAAAGTCACCATTGGCTAGTGAAGGATCAACCAGCTCCCTAATGTAATTCTTCTTCAACAAAGGCTTTGCCTGAAAAATATAAATTCAAGAAAGAAATCACCCTATCATTATCATATTTCATAATTATATACTCTAGCAAGCAATTTTTTTTTTCCATTAAATTACATATCATACCCACAAAACAAGGCTTTGCTGTGAATAATAGTCTAGTGCTCGCCTCCCAGTGACTAATTCTAGCAACACTACACCAAAGGCAAATACATCTGTTTTCTCATCTACTATCCCATGAAGCAAGTACTCAGGAGCAATGTAACTGTGGCAGTCATAATTGAAGCCTGAGTTAGTCAATAGGTAGTTACAAAAGTGTTAACTCAAAAATTTCTGAAGGTCACAAACCCAAAAGTTCCTTCAAATTTTGAAACTGTGTGATGAGTCCAATTCTCTGGTAGCCATTTTGCTAGCCCAAAATCACAAATCTGCACAAAAATGTCTTAAGATTACAATTTTCAACTTAGTAATATTATGCAGAAATGAAGTTCACTCTTTCACTAAACTAAGGTTAGAAATGCAAGTGAGTTTTAAGTCTCATATTGCGATACATGAATGTGGATGAAAGAGCTTTAAGCCTTAGGGGAAAATTGAAAAATCTCACAATTGATTGTGTTCAATGTTGAAGCTAGCTTCTACTAAAATTGATTTTGGATCTGAAATCAATTCTCTAAATGACTTCCAAATATCAATATTTTCATCTGGAATTGATTTTACTCTACTAGAATTAATTATATAGCATTTCAGCATGGACAAAACATGCTAGATAAACAAGTTTCATAATTTCATTCCTGCCATACAATCAAGAATCTTCCTAAACTGTTTGTCTTTAGGGGCCATTTTTTTTTTGTTGTCTTTAGGGGCCATACAAAATGCCAAAAAGGTGTATATGTGGTGATCAATTATAGAATCCAAAGGAATACCTGCGGCTCAAAGTCCTCAGTGAGCAAGATATTTGCAGCTTTTATATCTCTGTGAATAATTCTTCTTGGACAACCTTCATGAAGATACCATATACCCTTAGCTATCCCTAATGCAATTTTCTGCCTAATAGACCATGCTAGTTTCTCCTTGGAACCTAATCAATAGCAAGTAGAAACAACAATTTTTTTATTGTAATGGTAAAAATTGGTCCAAAGCTGAAGTAAAATAGGGAAGACACTAAGTGCATGTTTAGATACACGGTTGAAAACCACACGGTGAAATCATAATCACGGTAAACAACCACAATAAATCTAAGAGGAGTTACTTATGCATGTTCACCGTGATTTTGGCTTACTGTAACTTTTCACAGTGTATCCAAGGGTTCACTAAGTCATTAACCTCTAGTGTGAAGCAGTGAAGCTAGGCTTCCCTTTTCAGACAATTCAAGCACTACACACATTCCTCCTTCCACTCCATAGCCAACCAGTTTAGCAGTGTTGGGATTGTTTACATGAGCCATTATGCCAAGTTCTGTTAAGAAGTCCCTTGTGGTTTCATCTGCTGTTCCTCTAGTTAACCGTTTAACTGCTACTAGCTGACCATTTGGCAAACGCCCTTTGAAAACATCAGCATAACCACCCTTCCCAATCAAATTTTCTGCACAAACCAACATAAAACTTTAACCAGGTATCTGAGAGTAACTTAGAGCTAGTTTGAATAAACTTATCAACAAACACTTAAAGAAATCACCTAACTTGAAATTAGTCTCTAATCAAATCACTTATCTAATTTTTCCAAAAAGGGCATCCCGGTGCGCAAAAGCTCCCGCTATGCCTAAAATTCGAGGAAATCAGGTCCGACCACTTAGCCGGTTGTACACAGCCTTATCTTATTATTATACACAAGACTACAAGAGGCAGTTTCCATGAACTGAACATGTTGCCTCAGTCACATGACAACAAACTTTTTACTGCGCCAAGGCTCCCATTCTAATTTCTCCATAAGCACATATGAATTTGAAAGAACTTAAGTACTTAACCAAATACTTATTTGAATTTCAAAGTCCCCATAAGCAAAAAATACTAACTTAAATCTCCTTAATGAGAAATGTAATTCTGAAGCATGTTGCATATACCTTGGTCAAAATAATTGGTTGCAATTTGTATCTCATGCTGGGTAAAAATCTTGGGTGACCTGTGAGAGGAGGTAGAATCTGCACCTATTAGACTACTTGGAAGTATAATCTCCCTCATGCTACTGCTCATTGTTCTTGAGAGTTTGAAGATACTGAGAGGATGCAATGTGGATATGGACTTCCTTGACCTTGTCCTCAGCAATTGGAGAATTGCATGCCACCTAGAGCTGGATTTTGAAATATCTCGAGACTCAGAATTCACAGAGAGTTCTTTGGAAGAAGAACTTGTATCTGACTCTGAACTCTTGAAATAGTTCTCAAGAACACCAACAGGGGAATCCACCTTGTGCTTCATTTTTTCAGAACTACAAACTCAAAAACCTCTAGTATACAGAAAATATCAGAAATTTACCTCCAAAGTAAGAAACTTCATTAGTTAAGGAGCACATAATGGATGGACAAGATGAAGAATCAGAAGCAAAATCTAAGTAACCAAAGCAAAAAAATTGAAGGGCATGGAACATTGAAGTTAGAAAAACCAAGAATGCTTTTTTCCTGAAGTTTAAGAATGAACGAAGACCAAGGGACTAGTGAAAGCAACAAGACAATGCACTGAAACTACACACAAAAACACAAAACATCTTTGTAACTCGCAAGGTGAAGTCCACATCAACTCAAAGAAGAGGATGGCAGGAATTCAACCAACCAATTGAACAGTGAGAATGAAATGAAGTTGGGTAGCTGGAATGTCATAAAGAAACTCTCATAGTACTTATTTGTATTTATGGATTTTTGTTCTCTTTTGAGAATTGTAACGGAAGACAATGGAGTGAAAAGAAATACACTAATTAGCCGTTATTACATAGCCTTCCACCTACAACAAATAACCATCAGTCACTGCATTTTTCAATGTTGTCCAGGTGCTGCAATAAATATCTCACTTTCTAGTTTAAATTTGTACTATAACTTTGATATTTAGACACCACTGCATTAATTTCATCCCTCAACTATTATTAGAATTTGGGTTACACTTTAACTCAATCACAAAAACTAGCTTAGAGGAGTATATATATGTATTAGGGTTATCTTGGTTATATTTGTAGTCTACGTTAAACTTCTCAACAATTCATCTTATTTTTCTTTGGTAATGATTCATTTGCATCCTATTTTCTTCTATTTTAATTTTCACTTTCATCGCATTTTCATAGTGAAATCCTCTATTCTTATTTGGTGTTCTCTTCATTGTCTCATTAATCAAATTGTGACATGTCATTTAAAAAATCACTCATATAAAGTGATAATTGTTACACTTATACTTACCTAACACATTTTGATTGTTTGAGACCGGAAAGAAAAAACATGAAATAAGAACATAATTGTTACACTTATCCTACATTTTTCCTCAATTTCTCATTCCATGTATCTCTATTTTTTTTCTTTATCACATCTCTTATATTATCTAGTCTCTTCATGAATTTAAGATGTGAATGAAGTTTTATTACTTCTCTTTTAATCTGTTTCATTTATTTTTCTTCTGATTACATCACATTACTTATCATATTTTCCACTTCTCTCTTCTCTTTTTTTCAAATCTCTCTCATTCCTATTTGTGTGGTGTCATGTATAAGAACATTTTCCCTTTGAATATATCAATCAACAGAAGAAATAAAAAACAGTATGATGATAAGACTATAACGAAATGTTAATAAAATCAGGTGTTTAATGTTAGACTGTTATCTTGGTTTGATGGGGTTATAAATTATAATTGTGGATTATTAATCTGTCAACGTAGAAAGTAAGAAAAGAAACTTGAATATGATGACTGATAAATATTGATTATTAGTATTACAATTATTATTATTATTATCATCATCATCTGGTATGAAATTTGGGTTGTTGAGGTCCAAGAAAGAGGAAGTAAAGATAGCTTTAAGTCCTTGTCATCAATTGTCATGGTAGCTTCTTTGGTCAGAGAAGGCTCTGTTATATATGTGTTGTGGTCTCCTCTTGGTTTTCGCATGTGCCACATAAAAACATGGTGCTTATTGGCTTTTGGCTTAGCGAACTACCAAACTCACCCTTGGCTTTATTCATCAAGATTATGTGTTCTGTTCTATGTCCCAAGATTTAACTATGTTTGCAAGAGATTTGGAATGCACTAAAATCTCTGAACATTTTAGAAGAAGTAATAATACTTATGTTGGATGTGTCACACATTTTCATCCAATATCTTGCAAGCAATGAGAAATGACAAAGGGGACAAAAGAAGAGTTGTAAAGTAACATTTTTTCAATGATTATATGAATTAGTTTAAATTTTTTTAGGTATATATATATGTGTCGATTGCTAATTAAAAACTTAAATATATGTTTAAAATCTGATTTTGGCCCCCTCATATTATTTTTCCTAGTTCTGCCGCCACTGCCTGCCCCATTAATAAATGGGTAGATAAAATATTTTTTAAATAAATCATGAGTATCTTTGACCGCTTGACATTTTACCCATCACAAACTTTTATCCATGGCTATCTACGAACACATATAATTTTAACATCTTATCTATAGACCTTGATTTATAGAAAACAAAAATTATAGTGGTTAAAAACCGCCACAAACCGGATGTACCCAAGGGGATATAATTTACACCAATATTGATAACACAAATGGAAGAGGTTGTTAGATGGAATACTTTTTCTGTCTTCTAGATGACACAAGAGACCATAGCCTAGAGAAAAAAAATAGAATAAGGTAGCTTTTGGGATGAGTCCACGATCAATTAGCACGATGCTTTTGTTTTAAAATTCACCTAATACTAAAACTAAATGCGTGTTTATAGTAACGTTAAACTTTATAAAATTAGTTAAAAAATTTGAATCGAAAGTGAAGTTTTTTTTTAATATTAAAGAAAGTGAAGTGTTTTTATTAGAACTTATGAAATCCTATTAGGTAGTTACTAGAGATGTCAAAATTACCCACACCCGTAGATATCCGCGGATAAAAACCCGCTATAGGTAAAATTACCCATGCCCACGGGTATCCACAGATTTATTTCATGGATATTTTTACTATCCATTTATTAATGGGGCGGGTACGGATATTGATGTATCCATACCCACGGATATCCACCCGATATATAAAATACTAAAATATCTTTTATATGTATATACATATATGTATATTAAATACCTAATGAATTTGTCTTTGAGTTATAGTTCTCTTTCAAGTAAACTTATACAATGGTAATGGTAAAAAGAAGCCCTTAGACCAAAAAAAAAGTAGAAAAGAAGTATTTTCCTTTACACATTGATTGACGGGAAAGTCCAATGTTAAATTTTATATTTAACATAATTTTCTTTTAAACAAATATATGTGAATTCATTTATGTTCATGGGTGGGTGCCCATGGATATCCACAGATAGTTTAAAATCCGGTTAAAACCCACTAAATGGATATCCATGTGGGTATGGAGCGAGTATGGATATAAATTTAGGAATTGTTATTCAAACCCCCCACCCCTATTCAGACCCCCCACCCCTATTTAGACCCCTGTTAAATTCGTAAAATCCGAAAAAGCCCTTTTCTAAACGCATTAATGTAGAAATTAGATTTTACTGTGTTGATATTAAATATAATCGGAGTTGAGTTTAATTGAGAAAGACATAAAATTAGAACATGTGGTTAGCTAAAACTAGTTCACTTATTTATAAAGAAAAATTATTTGTCAATATCCATATGTAGAGACATTCAAAAGATAGCCAGAGTGAGAAATAAAGAGTAGAAAGAAAAGTAATACATATGGTATATGATTGTCCCTACATAAAGAATGACTCATCAGCTTCATTAAGCATGCTTCCTCTTCCTAAAAGACATAATGCCTTGTTTGGATTTCTATTTGGGAGGGTCACACCCAGTTTGCCTCATTTGTAACATTGTTTGGGACTCAGTTTCAACCATAAACCAACATTCATCGCAATCCAGTCCATGCGTTTCTTTTTTCTGAAATTAGTTTCAGTGACATAAATGACACAAATGATCTTCATTCTCCTTATCAAATCTTTCATTCTAGTTCATGTAGATGGCTGAGCTGGTTAACTACAGTTAGATAATTGATTAACTGAGTTAATTATCAACTCAATTAGTTATGTTCTTTCTCCTTTATACCTTGTAATAAAAAGACACAATCCAATCCATATATTTCACTTACTTATGCATTTTAATGTTCAGTTTTATTTAATTTTTTGATTTTTAGTTTTAATACAAACACACACCAATTAGTCATGCAGGTAAGAGATGAGAGCTTCATTTGACATGCTTGAGGGCTTGATACCTTGAGAGCTTGTGTTCTTGCATCAAGATGTCCAAGTTCAACAAAGTACTAATTGAGTAAGTTGAGTTCGTGCAAGCATCTGCACCTACCACTTCCAAACCTCATGAACATCACCACCCGACAAGAATTCCTCAGCCGCATCCCCAACGACACCCTTCAAACCTTTCAGAATGACTGCAACCAGTACCTCGCCAACAACGCCCGCTCTTGCCCCCTCTGCACCTCAATCGTCCTCACCTACTTCACCGGATCCACCGTCAGCAAGGTCTCCGATTGCAGGTCGTACGCCACTATCTACGCCGCTTCTCTTTCCGATCAGTACGGACCCACCAGCCCCGGAACCGCTAGTTGCTTGTTCGGCCTTGATTTCTCCAATTCTGGGATTCAAGCGGAGGAATAGTGAAAGAGCAAAGGAAGGTAAAGCTATTGAGATTACTCTGGGTGGTTCTGGTTTGGATTCAATGAGCCAGAGCACCACTTTGATTAGGTTCACATACAATGAGATTAAGAAAGCCACTAGGAATTTCTCCAGGGATAACATAATTGGGATGGGGGGTTATGGGAATGTTTATAAAGGGGTGCTTTCTGATGGAAGCCAGGTTGCATTGAAAAGGTTCAAGAATTGTTCTGTTTCTGGGGATGCAAGTTTCACTCATGAAGTTGAGGTTATTGCTAGTGTCAGGCATGTGAATCTTGTTGCTCTAAGGGGTTATTGTACTGCCACCACTAATTTAGAAGGTCACCAGAGGATTATTGTGACTGATTTGATGGAGAATGGGAGTCTCTATGATCACTTGTTTGGTTCTGCAAAGAAGAAACTCAGCTGGCCGATTCGTCAGAAGATCGCTCTCGGCACGGCGAAGGGGTTGTCCTATTTGCATTATGGGGCTCAACCTTCAATCATCCATAGGGATATTAAGGCTAGTAACATTCTTCTGGATGAAAAGTTTGAAGCAAAAGTTGCTGACTTTGGGCTAGCAAAGTTCAAACCCTGAGGGAATGACACACATGAGCACAAGGGTAGCTGGGACTATGGGGTATGTGGCTCCTGAGTATGCTTTTGAGTGGGAAGAAGGCTCTTCAGTCAAACGACGAAGGCCAACCCACTGCTCTCACTGATTTAGCTTGGTCATTGGTTAGGAATGGCGCAGCTTTGGATGTTATTGAAGATGGGTTACCAGAACCTGGTTCCCCACAGGTTCTTGAGAAATATGTGTTGGTCGCTGTGTTATGTTCCCATCCACAGCTATATGCTAGGCCAACAATGGATCAGGTTGTTAAGATGCTGGAGACAGATGATTCAGTATCAGTGCCCTCAATTATGGAAAGACCAATCCCTTTCATTGCTGGGAGGCTTGACATTGAGAAATCTGCCAGCAGTAACAACTCCGGTCAGCTCTGCAGTCCGACGGGTTATCAAGCGTATACAATGCAAGGTCGCCGCCTTTCTAATTCTAAAGAGGAAGAAGAAAGCTCATATATAACACAAAGTCGCCACCTTTCTAATTCTAAGGAAGAAGACGAAGAAGAAATCTACAGATCCGGAACTGTGAGCAAAGACTGAGTCTGGGGAAATTGGATTGCCTTTCACTAGCTAGTGTTGACTTGATTTGTTTGTACATTTAGATTTTTAGAACGACGAGGGAACCACGGCCATAAAAACATTCCCAAGTCGTCATGGCCTCCGAGAGGTTGTCACGGTCTCTCACGGTTTCTACCGCGCTTCGGAGCTTCACTACATCAATCCTTGCCTAAGGACCCTTCCTCAATGATGCCCAACCTCCTCTGAATGTTTCAAGGATGAAAAATGGGAAAGAAGGGAAGAGATATTGAAAATTTTGTGATTTGGCCTTTTATTGAGTTTCCGCCGTCTTAAGTTCGCTTGAGTCTAGTTAAGTTCGTTCAAGTGAACTTTTCTTCAAGCTGAAGTACTTGCAAACCGCCTTCAGTTCGCTCAAGCCAACCTGAGTTCGCTCAAGCCAACTTCATAGCAAACCTTCTTTTTCCTTTATGTAAAATGATCACTTGAGCTAACTTTGGGCAAAGTTCCTTTCATCTGTTTTGTTTTTGGTCTGCTTGAGCCAACTTTGAGCCAACAATCCTCACTTGGTTTTCTTGCTCAAGAATCAACCATCTTCAAGTGATCAACTTATTCCTATATCAAAATTAAGACATTAAATACTAAAAGCATAATGTTTATATTATTTTTATGCTAAGACTACATATTTTCTAAATAAGTTACTTTGGGGATAAAATGATCAACAATGCAAGCATACATGTCAAATAAGTGCCTATAATGATAATGAAAACATGTAAATTTGGCACTTATCAGTTTGGCAACTTCAAAAGTACATTTGCCAAACTCAGTTTCGAGTTCAACCATAAGCCCACATTCATCTCAATCCAATCCAGTCGATGCCTTTCTAAACTGTTCACCAAATTAGTTTCAATGACTCAAAAGATCTTCATTCTCATTTTCAAGTCTTTCATTCTAGTTCATGCAGATGACCGACCTGGTTAACCATAGTTAGATAATTGGTTAACTTAGTTAATTATCAACTCAATTAGTTGTGGTCTTTCTCCTTTATACCTTGTTATAAAAAGACACAATTCAATCATAAATTTCACTTGCTTATTGCATTTTAATGTTAAGTTTTATTTAGTTTTTCATTTTAACTTATTTTTAGCTTTAGTACAAACACACACCAAGTCATGCGGGTCAGAGGTGGGAGCTTCATTTGGCATGCTTTATCTTTCTTGAGGGCTTGATACCTTCAGAGGTTATGTTCCGCATCAAGATGTCCAACCTCTACTAGGAGCACGTTTTTTTATCGACAGATTAAATGGAGATGGTTATTAGAGTTGATTGATTTTCACATCAAGGGGGTACATTTAGGAGGCCACAATTAGAGGACTAGGAAATAGATAATTATATATGTTTTTATCACTTAACTAATGCCAAAATATTACAAAAAGAGCATACGGTTAATGAAAGAAACATACTCATCTTTGGACCATAAGACCAAGTTAGGTTTTTCCGTTTTTAGCTCAGCCTCTCAGTTTCATTATGTGAACAATGATGAATGTGATACGAAAAGAGATAGAAAGAAAGAAAAAATAGATTTTGTGTTAAGTGTCTAATTACCATTACTATTTATAAATTATAAATGTGAAATTAAAAATGCTCATTTAAAACAAGTGTTCACGCTTGGTGAGCAATAGAAGCAACAGAAGTAGGATCGCATAAAAATCTAGCCACTTTCGGTATAAATTGAATCAACTCCTTTTACAAGATAAACATTTTCCTTTTATAGTGTGCATTAATACAAACCCTAGGTCTAATCACCTAATGGACTTTTGGACATCATAACTACTCACCTCAAGAGCCCTTACAATTTGCCGAAGGCCTCATTTTGCCCTATTAAGCAAAAACCACAAGTATTCCTAATGAATGGATCTAGATCGAAGGGGCGCTCTACTAGCTTCTGTGCGGCTCGTAGGCTTGCCTTACTCACTTTGTTGAGAGGTGGCCCCACCCTCGGGTCTACTTTACTAAGACCCTCTACTCTCTACGACCATAACCATTTTGAGGAAGATCGCTCGACCTAAGTTTCCCCGGTGTAGGCCTACGACCTACAAGGCGCTTGATCAGTCCAACAAATAGTAGTTGGGTGGGTTGAGTTCGTGGAAGCATCTTGCATCTTATAGTCAAAGTGTGTGTCTTTTTGGTAAATTTTTAAATTAATCAATTATCAACAAAAACAACTTAAGTCGTAGTTGTCTTTGTTGGCTGCTTAGCTTTGATTGAACAAACAACCCCATCATCATCATCATTCAGACAGCATTAACAAACTCAACCATATTAACTAGTCAAACACACACCACAACCCCCCTCTCTCTCACCAACCATGTCACTCTCCTTCCTCATCTTCCTCCTCTTCTTCACCACTTCCCTCGCCGCCGACGACGCTCCATGCCCCTTCAACATCACCGTCCTCCGCGCCGTCAGCAACGGCCGCACCCCCACCTTCGACTCCAACTCCCGCTGCCAATACATCCTCCAAGCCCTCCACCTCCTCCAAGCCGACTACCTCCGCCGCACCTCCCGCTTCGTCCCTCCTCTCAACTCCTCCGAAGCCTGCTGGACCGCCTTCGAATCCTTCATCAACGAATTCGCCCGCCCCAGCTTCAACATCCGCTCCTCATGCGGCTTCCAAACCTCATGGATCTCCCAAGGTTGCATGAACATCACCACCCTGCAACAATTCCAAGCCATCCCCCCAAACTCCACACTCCAAGCCGTTCGCGACAACTGCAACCAATCCCTCACCAACAACGCCCCCTGCGCCCTCTGCACCACCAAGTTGTCAACCCTTCTCTCCTACTTCACCGGACCCACCGTCGGCAACGTCTCCGAGTGCAGACCCTATACCCAAATCTACGCCGCCAGTTTCTCCGATCAGTACGGACCCACCGACCCAGGAACCGCAAAGTGCTTGTTCGGTCTTGATTTCTCCAATTCCGGTTCCGGTAAGAGCAAAACCCTAGTAATCGCGCTTGTTACTGTTTTCTGTGTTCTGGGGTTGTTGATAGTTTTTGGAATTTGGGGGTACTTGAGATTCAAGCGGAGGAATGATGATAGAGCCAAGGAAGGTAAAGCTATTGAGATTACTCAGGGGGGTTCTGGGTTGGATTCAATGAGCCAGAGTACTACTTTGATTAGGTTTACCTACAATGAGATTAAGAAAGCAACTAGGAATTTTTCAAGGGATAACATAATTGGGATGGGGGGTTATGGGAATGTTTATAAAGGGGTGCTTTCTGATGGAAGCCAGGTTGCTTTGAAAAGGTTCAAGAATTGTTCTGTTTCTGGGGATGCTAGTTTCACTCATGAGGTTGAGGTTATTGCTAGTGTCAGGCATGTGAATCTTGTTGCTCTTAGGGGTTATTGTACTGCCACCACTAACATGGAAGGTCATCAGAGGATTATTGTGACTGATTTGATGGAGAATGGGAGTTTATATGATCACTTGTTTGGTTCTGCGAAGAAGAAGCTTAGCTGGCCGATTCGTCAGAAGATCGCTCTCGGCACGGCCAAGGGGTTGTCTTATTTGCACTATGGGGCTCAGCCTTCGATTATCCATAGGGATATTAAGGCTAGCAATATACTTTTGGATGAGAAGTTTGAAGCAAAAGTTGCTGACTTTGGGTTAGCTAAGTTCAACCCTGAGGGAATGACACACATGAGCACGAGGGTGGCTGGGACGATGGGGTATGTGGCTCCTGAGTATGCTTTGTATGGGCAATTGACGGAGAGGACTGATGTGTTTAGTTTCGGCGTTGTGCTTCTCGAGCTTTTGAGTGGGAAAAAGGCTCTTCAGTCGAACGACGAAGGGCAACCCACTGCTCTCACTGATTTAGCTTGGTCATTGGTTAGGAATGGCGCAGCTTTGGATGTTATTGAAGATGGGTTACCAGAACCTGGTTCCCCACAGGTTCTTGAGAAATATGTGTTGGTCGCTGTGTTATGTTCCCATCCACAGCTATATGCTAGGCCAACAATGGATCAGGTTGTTAAGATGCTGGAGACAGAGGATTCAGTATCAGTGCCCTCAATTATGGAAAGACCAATTCCTTTCATTGCTGGGAGGCTTGACATTGAGAAATCTGCCAGCAGTAACAACTCCGGTCAGCTCTGCAGTCCGACGGGTTATCAAGCGTATACAATGCAAAGTCGCCACCTTTCTAATTCTAAGGAGGAAGAAGAAAGCTCATACATAACACAAAGTCGCCGCCTTTCTAATTCTAAGGAAGAAGAAGAAGATGAAGAAGAAATCTCCGGATCCGGAACTGTGAGCAAAGATTGAGTCTGGGGAAATTGTATTATTGCCTTCCACTAGCTAATACAAGATTGATTTGTTTGTACATTTAGATTTTAAGATTGTATGTTTGCTGAAGCTTTTTCTGTTGTAAAACCAAAACGATGTACAAAACTTTGATTCTTTGTAGAGTTTGTTTCAATGGCAATAGAGGATGATCAAGTTTTGCTGATTTTGGTGTCACATTACAATATTGAGATTTGAACTAACCTTTCATGCTGAAAATTGTTTTAAAACGTTTGATGCTTGTTTCTATACTTGTGACTTAACTTATTACTATATGTTGAAGCAGGTGATGGTTGTATCATGAAGAACCAAAATACAAGAGCCCATTGGACTTGAAGTTGAACTTTAGACCACTTGGTTATAAAGACTTTGTTATTATGTCATGAATCAACTAACCTAAAAGCTTAAGTTGTTGGATAAACGGACACATGAATGATTTTACATTATATTTCTAAGTTCTAACAGTGGTCATCAGAGGATAATGATCTGTGTATGTGTGTTTTCCAGGGTAGGATTGGTTGATGTAAGGAATCGAATCTGAAATAAAAATACTTCAAAAGAGATAAAAAAAAATGATTATATAGTCATTATAGTGTAAATAAGTAGCTTTATGGGTTAATCCAGGTGGCCTTTGGTTATAATGCATGGTTGGATTATTCTTATTCTTGATAACTGTCCCAACTGGCTTCTGTTTTATAGTTGAAGGAACCTGACCTGACCTCTCCATATCATGTGCCATCAGCAAGACTGATTCCCTTGTTTGATTATTAGGATTATAATATGTGTCAAGTGTCAACATAAATTAATGCGTTTATGTTAGACCTTAATCTTGGCAATAAGCTAAATGCAATAAATTATTATACTAGTGTTGAAATGAGAAAATGAACAAGTTTTGCTAATTCCGGTATCAGATTTCACTGTTAGAACTAATCTTTCACAGTTAAAGAAATGTAAGATGTTTATGTTTCAATGTTGGCAAGTGTATGGGCCCAATGCTTTTTAGTTGTTTCTCAACTTGTGACATAACTTATTACCATTGTTGAAGCAGAGGAGGGTAATTACATTGTTGGTCTGGTAAATTGCTTTCAATGTCAATTGCTGGCTTGAAGAGTTGCAACATGGTTATGTTCACTGTGAAGTCCTCCAGCATGGTAATGTAAAAAAGTAATACTGAAAAAAATTGAAAAAATATAGTATCATAAGTCTTCAACTAAAATATTTCAACAGAGATTAAAGATAATTCAGTCTAAATCAGAAAAATTATGGGCTAATCCGGGTGGCCTCTGTTTATGATGCATGGTTTGATTATTCTAACTCTTAATTTCATTGTACAACTAAACTTGACACCCCAACATCATACCATAAAATCAAGAGCTGGCAAAGACATTGATATCACTAATAGAAGTATACAGATTCCCTTGTTTAAATATTGAGGTGCAATAGATGGTGTTAAATTAATGCAGTCTTTGTTAGACAGTACATAAAATATCAAAATAGGCTGAATGTAATAAATCATGCAATATATTTCATTATTTGATGAGTATGACTTTCCAAAAAAAAAAATTGTTCATGCACATTATTTGACTTTTCTTGTCGAATGAACAAAAAAAATTAATTAGTCTGTCAGACTGCCATGAGACCATCTCAGTCAGGCCAAGGCTAACCAAGAACGATCCTCTACAGCCCAAGATACGAGATCCATGCAACAGAAGCTCATCAGGGCCGTTAATCACGCTCAGATCTCATGGCCATGGTTCATCCACCAGACTTCGGTTCTTGTCTCCTTAGAACTCAAGGATACAGTTGTACGAGCCTATAGAACAGATCCTGTTCAAATAAGGTCTTCAACTAAAATATTTCAACAGAGATTAAAGATAATTCAGTCTAAATCAGAAAAATTATGGGCTAATCCGGGTGGCCTCTGTTTATGATGCATGGTTTGATTATTCTAACTCTTAATTTCATTGTACAACTAAACTTGACACCCCAACATCATACCATAAAATCAAGAGCTGGCAAAGACATTGATATCACTAATAGAAGTATACAGATTCCCTTGTTTAAATATTGAGGTGCAATAGATGGTGTTAAATTAATGCAGTCTTTGTTAGACAGTACATAAAATATCAAAATAGGCTGAATGTAATAAATCATGCAATATATTTCATTATTTGATGAGTATGACTTTCCAAAAAAAAAAATTGTTCATGCACATTATTTGACTTTTCTTGTCGAATGAACAAAAAAAATTAATTAGTCTGTCAGACTGCCATGAGACCATCTCAGTCAGGCCAAGGCTAACCAAGAACGATCCTCTACAGCCCAAGATACGAGATCCATGCAACAGAAGCTCATCAGGGCCGTTAATCACGCTCAGATCTCATGGCCATGGTTCATCCACCAGACTTCGGTTCTTGTCTCCTTAGAACTCAAGGATACAGTTGTACGAGCCTATAGAACAGATCCTGTTCAAATAAGGTCGTGGCCAAACATGCATGCGTTAGTTATATAAAGCCTCGTATAGTTATATCTGTGGCCGATGTGGGACTACATATGTTACTGACAACGAACGAGGTACTTGTCTGACAACAAGTTGCTACTACTGTAGTTCCGGATTTCTTCACACCTCAAGGCGAAATTGCAGAGATGCCAACAGTGATACAGATCACAAGTCCCCAACGGGTTTAGTTGTGTTTTTTTTTTTTTGTATTAATGCTAAGTACCTTCACTGAAAACATTTAAAGAAAGCAAAAGTTAAGAGACATTTACAAATTGTCAAGGTATAAATTTTCAAATTTGTAGATAATGATATTTTGTGGACCATAAGGACTTAGGACACGAGATCTAGTTGTGCATCTTCTACTGAATATGACAAAATAGCAGCTATGTGTGGCACACTACTTGCTCTAATTTCACTTATATAATATAACTCATAGTTTATAACATGTAACAAGATCCCATCACAGCATGCTTGCTTGAATTTGAGTGTCTTGCACAATTCTCATATACAACAAGGAACTAGTGATCATTATACACACAAGTGAAGTGAAGATGGCCATCAAAGAGGATGAGGAATATGGGGCAGAGAAAGGAATCAGAGAGCCACTTGTGGAGGAACAGAACAAGCAGCTGAACCAAGGAAGCAAAGGGCATCCATGGATTGTTTACTTCACTACATTTGTTGCAGTTTGTGGCTCTTATGCATTTGGGGCTTGTGTAAGTATTTACCATGCACTTCAACTCCAAAAAAAAAAAAAAAACTTTTTGAAATCTTTTGAGACAAGTCAAACAAAAAAAAGCTAATCTGAGAACAGTTATATTTAGAGTTTGATAGATATCTGTCACTCTTGTGGAATGATTATTGTTCTGTTTTCAGGTTGGATATTCATCTCCTACTCAAGATGCTATCAGGGAGGATCTCAATTTGTCTTTGGCAGAGGTAACCCCAGTAGTTATTGAAGCTTTGGTTGGGTATTCAACTGCTTCATTCTTATAGAGTTAATGAAATCACTGAAAATTGATTGAAACAATGATTGATTTGACCAACCTTAGCGGTTATATACTTGACTTGATAGGAATAAGCTCAGATGATAAAAAAAGAAATAAATCCAAGGTTCTGAAAGTTTGAAGAAGCTCAGCTGATAAAAAAAGAAATGTATGCTGGTGATCTAAAAATTTCACAGAAGTATTGGAACTTTTCTGCAGCAAGCTCATTACTATAATGACCAAATGTTAATATATAGACTTCACTTCATGGATTTGATGCCAGAAGTGCTAGCAAACTAGTTCTTAACTTCATGTTCATGGATTTGATTTAATTTTCTTCTCCTTTTGTTATTGCCCGTGTGCAGTACTCTTTGTTTGGCTCCATCTTGACTTTCGGAGCAATGATAGGTGCAATAACAAGTGGGCCTATCGCTGATTTTATGGGACGAAAAGGGGTCAGTTCTGGAAAATTATAGTGGTTGTTTCGCAATTAACTTGACAATTAAGCTCAAATCTGAATATATGCAGGCAATGAGAGTGTCAAGTGTTTTCTGTGGTGCAGGGTGGCTTGTTATTTACTTTTCTAAGGTTCTTACTGCAAACCTTTTGTCATGTTTGTGCCATAACCGTTTTACAAGGCTTATGAACTTAGATACTATTTGGATTCAGACTAAAGAACACTTATTGAAGCTTATCTACTAAAAACACATTGAATAGTGAATAAGCTTTAATAAGTGCTCTTTGCTCCGCTTCCAAATGGGCTAAGTCACTAACATAAGAGAACTTATTTTTCTTTAATCAGGGCCCAGTGCCTTTGGACATTGGGAGGCTAGCAACAGGATATGGAATGGGAGTTTTTTCATATGTGGTTGGTTATAGTTCTATTAAAGCTCTTGTTCAATGAAATGATTCACAGAATTTCAGAATATTATAGTTTGAATGTATATTAATATGGATGGTTATATAAGGTTCCTGTCTTCGTAGCCGAAATTGCACCAAGAGAGCTCCGTGGGGCACTGACTACCTTAAATCAGGTAGATTTTTTAGCACTTAGTGTGAACTGATTGAATCTGTAGTAAGTAGTTTGCAATGATGGTAGTAGCAATGGCATCTAACTTTTTCTTTTCTTTTCGCCTTGTAGTTCATGATTGTTAGTGCAGCGTCAGTGTCATTCATAATTGGAAATGTAATTTCATGGAGGGCTTTAGCATTAATTGGTGAGTTTTCTTCCAATTGAACATTCAAATTCAGAAATTTTAAATTAAAAGGTACTATTTTTGCAACTGCAGGTCTCATTCCCACTGCTGTATTGCTTTTGGGTCTGTTTTTCATCCCAGAGTCTCCAAGATGGCTGGTAAGAAATAAATTCACATAGAAATGTACTTATAAGAGTACAAATGTACAATGATTTTCATTCATAACAATTGCAGGCAAAGAGAGGGTGTGGAAAAGAGTTTGTAGCAGCATTGCAGATACTTCGCGGCAAAGATGCTGACATATCGCAAGAGGCGGAGGAAATTCAGGTTCCTTTATGTTCCTATATTATTAATGTTGACAAAATTATGTGTGTGACATTGTCTCCATGCACAACTTAAAACATTCCAAAGATAGCGCGATTAAGATGTGTATGTATCTGTGTCACAGGATTATATAACAACTTTAGAAGGGCTCCCAAAACCCAAGCTGCTGGATTTGTTTCAGCGAAGATATTTGCGCTCACTCACGGTACGGTAACTACTTATAACTCTCTAAACTCCAACTAATGATTGAAAAGGCCAACAGATAACTAACTTTTGTATATCAATAACCAGATTGCAGTGGGACTTATGGTCTGCCAGCAATTAGGAGGAATCAATGGAGTTGGTTTTTATGCTAGTAGTATTTTTCAGTTAGCAGGTATTTTCTGCATTGCAAGTCTCTGATCACTATTATACTTTGCTAGTATCCAACTGATAGAAGAACCACCCTGAAATCTGATATTATTTCTCAGTTCTCACAAATCCCTAATTCCCCAAATTGGGAACTAGAGCAGAATACAAGAGAGAGAGTCCACACCCTCTTCGTAATCCCAATACCCAAATGATACCAAAGATACTCACTAATTCTCTCTCATTCTTATTTATAGGCTACAAGCCTCATTAACCTTCTAACTAACTAACTAACTATGTAATAAGTCCCTCACTTAACTAACTAAACCATGTGATATACGAGTACCTATCACCAACACTTTCAAACTTGAATAAACTTCATGATGCACTCAGATTCTAATTTTGTTTTGGCTATGGTCTTTATGTCATAGGATTTTCTACCACCATTGGGACTATATCAATTGCTTGCCTTCAGGTTAATTTCAGCTTAACCACAATTTCTTGGAAAATCAGATATTTGTTTTCCCCTAACCAACTCATCATGTTTTGTTCCTTTTTTCTTTTGCAGATTGTGGTCACTGGTGTAGGAATAGCCTTCATAGATAAAGCTGGCAGGAAGCCGCTGCTACTGGTAGATTCGAAGCGCAAAACAATTTATATTTGAACTTTCGTCTGTTTATAAAGATCCCCTTCATTTATAATTGCTTATTTTTCTTTCTTGGTTTCAATTAGTTATCTGGATCAGGGTTGGTTGCAGGAAGTATATTAACCGCGGTTGCATTCTATCTTAAGGTACATACCAACTGAGAAAGAACCCTATAGCTTCCTATTTCTAATCCTGAAATTTATGTGAAATTGATATCCTTGAGTGCAACAGGCTCAGGAGATTAGTGTTGGAGCTGTCCCAGGACTCGCTGTAACTGGCATACTGGTATGACTGTTAGAGCCCGTTCGGATGCAGACCTAAAACACTTATTGAACTTTATCTAGATAAGCTTCAATAAGTGTTATTTGGTCCGCATCTAAACAGAATCTTACTCTTACTCTTACTTTCATGATGTTATTTGCTTGGATGTATGAACTCATTCATATGACAGTACTCTTCCTTTTGCTGTAATTAGGTCTATGTAGGATCATTTGCAATAGGAATGGGAGCAGTTCCATGGGTTGTGATGTCTGAGGTACTCCCAGCTTGTCTGCTTTCAAGTTCTACTACTAAAAGAAATTACACATGCAAATTAATTGAACATTTACCTTCTCAAAATAAGAAAAGAATTGCAATAAAATAACTAGGAAATATTGATCCTCACAGCTTGTAATTTTTTTTATTTGGGGTATTGGTGTATATTTCTATGCCAAAACTTGCAAAGTCTCCAGTTATAAAACATTTCTTCTATATCAGAATCAGCAACACCTTTTTTTTTCCGTTGTCAAAGAGATAGCATAAACCTTACTCAAATATGACCTTTTCTGGCAGATATTTCCTGTCAATATTAAAGGGCAAGCTGGAAGCTTAGCCACTTTAGTGAACTGGTTTGGGGCATGGTTATGTTCCTACACTTTCAACTTTCTCATGAGCTGGAGCACTTATGGTAAGTACAAGTTTTTTTTCAAAACCATTAGGGAATAATAGTAGAGGATTGAAGTTCAATAAACCAGTGGATCAACATCTAAATTTTACTTGTATATACAAATTTCAGGTACCTTCATTCTTTATGCTGCGATCAATGCACTAGGTATATTATTTATAGTTGTGGTGGTGCCGGAAACCAAGGGTAAAAGCCTGGAACAATTACAAGCAGCCATTAATGCGTAGGAAGCAGAGTTTAGTAGTTTGCACTGTGTGCTGGCCACCAGCGGAGGAAGTAGAGTTTTGGACCGTGGCTTAATAGACAGAGGCAACGGTTTCTCACTGAGACATAAGTTTGACAAAATATTCCACGGTTGAGTAACTGTTGCCTGTTACCTGTTTAGGCATGTGTGGGAAAGAAAAAAAAGAAGCAAGTTCATGATTGAATTGTTGTATTTTTTTTTCTCTAACATAAATCAATTCATTAGAATATTTTTTATTAATATTAATTATGTGAACTATTTAGTTAATTCTTTAATAAAAAAATTATTAGATAAAGAGAAATAATAGCAACACACTCTTTAAGATAATGATTTTTATCCTCATACAAATTCTCCTAAGATAAATATAGTATTAGGCCACCTTTAAACATACTTTTCAACACATTTCTCTCTTTTACTAAAAATGTGCGGAACTTATAAAAATTAAACAAATCATATTGAGTGTGTTGGAGAAAGTGTTTAAAATAGTGCTGTTAGTATTCCTCTTGGATAAATAACACGAGATGCCCAAACAACACTTACATCCAGCAAATATATCAACATAAACCTCATGAAATGAGCAATACAACATAACATGCTTGCTCACACACACACATATATATTGACCGCAGAATCCTTCTACGAGGATTTCTACAATTAGGGTTTCTGGACAGTTGTTTGAAGTTTCATAGGCTGTAGCGACCATTGTCATATTTTGGAGGATTTTGGTGATACCATACTTATTTTCACCATCAATGTTCCATTTATAAATATTGTTGGCATTGAAGCTCTTGAAATTAGAAGAATCCTTTTCTTCTAATAATAAGTCAGGAGAAGTGGCCCTAGAGTAACAAGTGGGAGTAAGTTAACAAACCCCTATATATATATATATATATATATATATATATATATTTTCTATAAATAGATTTGACATAAAAAAACCCGCGACTTATTTTCTTCATATATTTCATCCTTCGCTTTTTCTTTGCTCCCTTTATTTATGGGTCATGTCGTCTCTCTTAAAGCTGTTACGAAGGACGCTGATAAAAAACAAACAACTCAACCGCACAACTAAGATTTACATAGGTAGTTTGAAGTCATTTGTAAGTAAGAGTATCTCCAATATAGATTTTAATCTGCGATATTAAAATAAGACCTTGATTTAACAAGATCTCACCACTGGAGTTGTCCTACGTGACACGAGATCTAGGCAAAAGCTAAGATCCGTGTCTTAGCTCGTTACTCTCAAAAGTGAGATCTTAAATAAAATAATCATTGTTTCTCTTTCATTCAATACAATATATGTAAAATAAATAATATAAATGTATTGGGTATTGACGTGTTGTTGGTCAAAACAAAAGTAAAGTAACATCCAAACCATTGGAGTGAAATGTGCATCAGGACCTTGTGGGTGCCTTAAATCCTATGTGACAGTACGAGCCAACAAAAAGTGAGTTAAGTCCCAAAATAAGATCCCTTATTGGAGATGCGCTTAAGTGATGAAGGGAGATGGAAAAAGATGAAGAGGGGTTTATGGTGGAGAGGGGGAGACTAGAAGAAGAAGAAAAAGGGACATGGAAGATGGAAGTAAAGGTAAATCCTACCTAAAAGAGGGGAAAAAGCCTTACTAGGGAGGAAGACAAACCCAACCAAAGTGGATAAAATATCTCCTATGAGGAGAAGCGCCACATGATAAAGGGGACAATAGTGTGTATGCATAATGATGCATTAGGACTCACCACCAGATATTAGGAGTGATATTTGAGAAAAAAAACCACACCGCTAAATATTTCAGATTCAAACAGAATTGCATCACGTATTTACTTTGTGCAAAAATAAAAATATCATAAGCTTCTATGTAAATGTATAGTGATATATGCAAAACTTCCGTTGGAAATATTAGCCCTATTATGTTGTGAATATTCATAATTCAAATATGATTGTCTCATACATAAATATATATATAAGATAATATATAATATATATAACAGTTTTTAAAAATCATTACTAATTTTCCATAAAAAAAATATTACTAATTAATCTTATTTTTTATAATATAATTTCATTATTCCTTTTAAAATATTCAACAAGGCACTTGTACTGACAACGTTACATCATCACTTTCTTTGTAGTAGCAACCAAGTCCTCAACGGATTTAGGCCCAGTTTGAAAGAGCTTATTTGAGCTTATCTGGCAGCATAAGCTCTTATGCCAGTGTTTGGGAGGACTTATGCAAACAACTTATGGCCTGTCATAAGCTATTTTTAGCTTATTTTCATAAGCTACTCAGGATAGCTTATGAAAAACAGCTTATGCTTATATACAGCTTATTTTGAATTTATTTCAATAAATTTTTAAAAATAGTTTATGAATAAGCGCTTATGTCATAAACACTTATGACCATAAGCGCTTAATTAAGCTGTTTTTCCAAACGGGGCCTTAGTTGTCTTTTTTACATTAATGGTAACATAAATGGAAATATATAAAGAGGGCAAAAGATAAGAGACAATCACATTGTCAACGTACTATAATTTTTCAAATTTCCGGATAATGATCTTTTATCCGCGCTGACGTGTCCATGACCACAAGGGCTTAGCATTAACATTTGCCAACTTTGTGTAACATGTTCTATATTATGCCTCATGGCAATCCTATCACACCATGATTGCTTGCATCTGAGTCCCTTGAACAAGGAACCAGTGATCATCATACACACAAGTTAATATGGCCATCAAAGAGGATGTGGAATATGGTGTGGAGAAAGGAATCAGAGAGCCATTGGTGAAGGATCAGAACAAGCTGCTGAACCATGCAAGAAAAGGGCATCCATGGATTGTTTATTTCACCACATTTGTTGCAGTCTGTGGTTCTTATGAATTTGGGGCTGGTGTAAGTGTTTACAATGCACTTCAACTGTTTGTAGCATTGCCCATCTCCAATAAAAGCGGATATATAGTTCAACTCCTATAAAAAATTAAACAGTTTTTGAAATGATTATTATTTGACTAAGAGTTTGATAGATATGTGTCTCTCTGAGTGTGGAATGATTATTGTTCTGTTTTCAGATTGGATACTCGTCTCCTACTCAAGATGCTATCAGGAAGGATCTCAATCTGTCTTTGGCAGAGGTAAGATAAGAGAGTAGTTATTGAAACTTGAATCCAAATATATATATATATATATATATATATATATATATATCCAACTGATTCACTCTTGTAGGGTTAATGAAATCATGGCAAATATATTGAGAATGATTCAAAAGGGGCAAAGGTATATACTTGATTTGATGGGAATAGGGGAAGTATATAGAAATTTTACTTTGTGGAGTTGATGATGCCAGTGCTTGAAAACTAGTCCTGGACTTGATGTAATTTTATTTGCTTTTTGCTTGCAGTACTCCTTGTTTGGCTCCATCGTGACATTTGGAGCAATGATCGGCGCAATCACAAGCGGGCTTATTGCTGATTTTATTGGACGAAAAGGCGTAAGTTCAGGAAAATTTTGATGGTTGTTTTAAGATTGACTTCTTAACTATATTTATTTGGGGCATTTTCAAGGTGATAAAAAAGTTGAAATCTGAAAAAATGCAGGCAATGAGAGTATCAAGTGCTTTCTGTGTTGCAGGATGGCTTGTTATTTACTTTTCTCAGGTTCTCACTACAGAACTTTTGTGATGTTTGTGACCAAACCTTTTTCCAAGGGTTATGAACTAACTTAACAGAAATTATCTTTCTTTTATGCAGGGCCCAGTGCTTTTGGATATTGGGAGGGTAGCAACAGGATATGGAATGGGAGTTTTTTCATATGTGGTAGGTTGGAGTTCTATTCCCAAGAACATAAATTTTTTTTGTTCAGTGAAATAATTCAAAAGATTTCACCTGAGACACTTCTATGCTCAAATTGTCAAAGTTTGACTGTACACTTTTATGAATTATATAAGGTTCCTGTCTTCATAGCCGAAATCGCACCAAAAGAACTCCGTGGGGCACTGACTACCTTAAATCAGGTAGGTTTTGCATCACTTATCGTAACTTTGGGCACTGACTACCTCATACAGTGAACTGATTGAATGTGTAGTAAGTAGTATGCAATGAAGGTAGCAATGGCATCTAACTTTTGCTTTCTTTTATCCTTGTAGTTCATGCTCGTTTCTGCCATGTCTGTGTCATTCGTAATTGGAAATGTACTTTCATGGAGGGCTTTAGCATTAACCGGTGAGCTTTCTTCCCAATTTAAATATAATTCACCAAAAAGAAATCTAGTCAGAACATAAAAATTTTGAAAATTAGAAATCAAAAGTACTATTTTGCAATTGCAGGCCTGATTCCCACTGCTGTATTGCTTTTGGGTCTTTTTTTCATTCCAGAGTCCCCTAGATGGCTGGTAAGAAAAAAAGTCACATATAAATGTACTTATAACATATAAGAGTACAATATGCATTGATTTGAATATCATCAGTAGTACCAACTAAAAATCACTGCAGGCAAAGAGAGGATGCAGAGAAGATTTTGAGGCAGCACTGCAGATACTTCGCGGCAAAGATGCTGACATATCTCAAGAGGCGGAAGAAATTCAGGTTCCTTTATCTTCCTATATTATCAATGTTGATAGAATTATGTGTGTGACTTTGTCTCCATGCACAACTCAAAGCATTCCAAAGATAATTTGATTAAGAGGGTGCATTGTGTCACTGCAGGATTATATAAAAACTTTAGAACGGCTCCCAAAACCCAAGCTTCTGGATTTGTTTCAGAGAAGAAATTTGCGGTCACTCACTGTAATTGGAAGCTGCCTTGTTTCCTTTTGGATATCACTTTACTTTCTTTAAATATGTGTTTTACAAACTAAGTGGAGAGGTGGAAAATGAAGTGCATGTTGAAAATGATTTTTAATCAAGAGTGAAAATTCTATACAGTTTATTTTCCACCTTCTCTAGTATTTGCCGTATCAAGCAAATCTGAAGTGATTTTCATTTAAAATTTTAGTCTTCCTATTTTTCACCAACTCAAGCAAGAAGTATACTGCAAGGACCAACATATAACTAACTTTTATTTATCAATTACCAGATTGTAGTGGGACTTATGATCTGCCAGCAATTAGGAGGAATCAATGGAGTTTGCTTTTATGCTCGAAGTACTTTTGAGCTAGCAGGTACTATTGAGAATCATTGTAAATGTAACTCTGCATTCCAAGTCTCTGGATCACTGATAATTTTTCTTGCATACAACCATTTCCTCGCATATAACATATAATTCCCATTGCCAGTTTCCCAAACTTGAATAAACTTCATGATACAATCAGATTCTAATTTTGATTTTGCCATGGATTTTATGTCATAGGTTTTTCTACCACTATTGGGACTATAATATATGCTTGCCTTCAGGTTATTTTTAACTTAAACCACTATTTCTTGGAAAATAAGATATTTGTTTTCCCCTAACCAACTCATCATTTTTTTTTTGCAGATTGTGATCACTGGTGTAGGAGCAGCCTTGATAGATAAAGCTGGCAGGAAACCGCTACTACTGGTAGATTCAAATTGGAAAACATTTTATCTTTGAAATTTTGACTACTTATTCAGACTTCCTTTCATGTATAATATGCTCATTTTTCTTTCTTGGTTTTATTTAGTTTGCTGGATTCGGATTGGTTGCAGGATCTATACTTACTGCAGTTGCGTTCTATCTCAAGGTACATACCAACTGAGAATCCTATAGATTCCTGGTTCTAGTCCTGATTTTTTATATGAATTTGTTATCCTTGAGTGCAACAGGTTCAGGAAGTTAGTGTGGGAGCAGTTCCGGCACTTGCTGTAACTGGCATAATGGTATGACCGTTAGAGCCGTTTTGATGCAGATCAAAAAACACTTACTGGAGTTTATCTGATAAGCTCCAATAAGTGTTCATTGGTCCTCATTCAAATGTGATCTTACTTTTTTTTATAGTGCTATTTGCTTGAATGTATCTCAGAAAAATGAAATCATCCTCCATATGATGGTACTCTTACTTTTACTTATATTAGGTCTATGTAGGATCATTTTCAATAGGAATGGGAGCAATTCCATGGGTTATGATGTCTGAGGTACTCCTCCCTTCTCTGCTTTCAAGTTCTAATGGTATCAACTATCAAGATATTAGAAATGCAAATTAATTAAACATTTACCTTTTCAAAATAAGAATTGCAATAAAAGAACTAGCAAATGTTGATATTCAAGTCCTCACAGCTTCTACTTTTACTTATCTTTTGGTCGCAGATATTCCCTGTGAATATTAAAGGGCAGGCTGGAAGCTTAGCCACTTTACTGAACTGGTTTGGTGCATGGCTATGCTCCTACACTTTCAACTTTCTCATGAGCTGGAGCTCCTATGGTATGTACAAGTTATATTTTTCTTTATTTCATTAAAAAGAGTGACTGATCAGTACTGTCATATGACAACCAATTACCATTAGGGAATACAGTAAAGGATTGAAGTTCAAGAAACCTGTGGATCAACATCTAAATTTTACTTGTATTTACGAATTTCAGGTACCTTCATTCTTTATGCTGCAATCAATGCAATAGCTATACTATTTATAGTTGTAGTGGTGCCAGAAACCAAGGGTAAGAGCCTGGAACAAATACAAGCAGCCATTAATAAGTAGGAAGCAGAGTTTAGCAGTTTGCACTGTGTGATGGGAAAGAAAAAAAGAAGCATGTTGATGATTGAATTTTTGTATTATTATTTTTTTCTTAAGACATTAATCAATTGATTAGGATGTATATTTTAGTCATAATATCAATTATGTGAATTATTTATTCCTCAAACTCAGTTTTTATCTTTTTATGATTCTGTCATCCTCTCTTCCTTCTCAATATGTGAATTATTTATTGCTCGAATTCAAAGATCTTTTTTATGATTCTGTATAAAACTGCTTTACAAAAAAAATGATCCGCATAAATCATCCTCCATTCCTTCTTTCGAGCTGAACTTGAAGGCACTTGTAGATAAACCATGTGACTTCTTCTTTCCACCTCACTTCCTGCATTTTGGAAAAAAAGGTGCATGTGAATTTGAAGGCACTTGTAGTTAACAAGGAAGTCAGTAGATAAACCATTATCCATACAAAATTAGTTACTGAATATACAACACTCTTCAGTAGGGTACACAATATTAGAAATTATGATGTCCTATATATGGTTGTTACTCTCAGGAACCATTGGAAGGGAAGTGAGCGATTCACTTGAACTATTTTGTGCTTCAGGTGCAATTGTACATTTTAATGCAATCCCTCTCATACATAACTTAATTTTTTTTGTTAAGATACCCACCACACTTGGATCTTGTGTGCCAATGCCCATCACCATTGTTGGAAAAGTTTGCTCATTTTATCATTCCACACACTTACAGTACAGGACTATTGGTAAGTTTCAATGTTGAAATTAATGGCATAGAGCTTACACCAGCAAACTCATTTACAAATCACAATTGAAGATTAAATCCAACCAATCATTATCCAAAAGAAAAAATCCAACCAATCAATATCAAAAAAAAATCCAACCAATCACTCTTAAGCTGAGTGTGATTCTTCACACTTCACCAATTAGTGGCAGAGATGGAGGCTGTCAGACGGGGTGAGGCCTACCTTTGAAGTGTATTAAATTATTAATCAAATCCAAAACGACAGACCGCAAGACTGTGTCACTGTGGTACTCCTTCTATTTTAAAATAACTGTTTAGAAAAAGAATAAATACATATTTTAAGAAATGCAATGAATATTGTCAATTTTTTAAAACATAATATTTATTTTTCAAGTCTACCCTTCAAAATGTATGTTTATCTCTCCTCATTTATTCTTTTAAAGGGTTTTATATATATAGAAAGATATCAACTAATACTTCCAAATGGACAATTATTTTTACATGGAGTGATTGGCATGGTCCTAGATGTTGTCGAGTAGTGATGATAATGGACTAATAGGGGTGGAAAGAGTAGGGACATAAACATTGCTCACATCTCAATCATACAGCCTCTTCTCACATCTACACATATGCCCACGTTTAAGGCATTAAATATCTGGCATCTTCAAATCTTTATTGCATACACACCTGCTTCTTTGTCAAGGTGTAGTTAGCAGAAAGTACAACTTCATCTCTCTTTCAATTATTCTAAATCTTTACGCAGACAAATGAAAGGTATCAACAACGGTGGTAGATTACACCAAGTAGTGCAAAGAAAGAGAGGCTGTCAGACGGTGAGGCCAACCTTTGAAGTGTATTAATCACATCCAAAACGTTAGACTGCGAGACTGTCATTGTGATACTTCTTTCATTTTAAAATACTCCCTCCATTTCATAATAACTGTCCACTTAGAGAAGATGCACACATATTAAAAACTGCAATTAATTTTGTTAACTTTTTAAAACATATAATTTGTTTCCCTATTTTACCATTTACAATGTATTTTTATCTCTGCTCATTTATTCTTTCATAGGGGCATTATATGTAAAAACATCAATTAATGCTCAATTTGAATTCTAAGTTCACAGTTATTGTGAAATAATTTTTTCTTCTCTAAGTGGATAATTATTATGAAACGGAGGGAGTAACTATTCAGAAAGAGAAGAAATATTCATATTTTAAAAAATGCAATTAATATTGCCAACTTTTTAAATCCAAGTTTACTCTTTGAAGTGTATGCTTATATGAGTTATCTCTCCTTATTTATTCTTTTATAAGGGATTTATATGGAAAAATATCAACTAGTACTTCATTGAAATTCTATGTGAACAATGTTATGAAACATATTTCCTTTCTCCAAATGGACACTTATTTTAAATGAAGTAGCAGGCATGGTCCTAAATCCGCTAAGCGGTGGATGTTAATGAGTTGTGATGATAATGGACTAATGGTGGTGGAAACAGTAGGTACATAAAAATAGTGATGACGAAGGCGATAATTATTATTAAAACTAAAAATCATAATCTTAAAACCATTTTGCATAATTTTAAAAACAATGCTAAATTATTTTGAAATTAAAGTAAAAACTTAACTATTTTTGTCAAAAAAAAATTGTTTTAAAATTTATATTCAAAAACTAAAAATTGAAAACTCACTATCCTCTATAATTGAAAGGAAAAAAGAAAAAAAAGCTAAAATGAGTGCATCAATGCATCCTCATAGGTACAACCAAAGTATTCTTAGAGTTGGAACTAATCACTTCTAAGATTACATTGTGAAGGTATGTCTCTCACAACAAATGGATCGAACTCAGTTCGATGGTGGAGGCTTTACTTGTAGTGCGATCATGCACCCGGTTCGCCCTGCTCCTCTGTACGTAGGCCAAGAAAGCTTAACTTGTTGACAAGTTTGTGGGTTGTACGTTTGACGGCAGGGACGAGACGACTATTCGCGACATGGCCGGTAAGGAAATGAAGGAGTAGTGGTCAACTTGAGTGCTAGGTCTATGTTTTTGCTATTGGTTCTGGTCTATGTTTTTGCTAGTGGGTCAGGGTGACTTGTGTTGTTTTCTCTTTATAAAGTAATTAGGCGGTTGTGATTCTTGTGGGATGATTGAAGATTTTTGTTTTTGTTATCCTTTTCTCTTATTTCTGAACTTAGTCTCTTCCCTTTACTAATATATTTGGATTTCAAAAAAAAAAAAATCAAACTCTCAACTAAATGCTTAAGAATATTAAAAAAACTAAATATTAACTGCGATCGGAACAATTTCGCATTAATGCTAAGTTCACCAAAAATATAGAGAGATAAGAGACAAATTCTTTTTGTTTTGGTAGATAAGAGACAAATTCTGATCGAGTTAATGCTAACTCACTATTTTCAGTATTTTGTGGTTCATATATCAGGACTCTTTATCCAACTTGTCGAGACATGAGAACACCGACAACTTCTACCACAGGGTACCTTGTCCACCAAGAGACATGAGATATTTACATGATAAAAGCCAGCTTTGCATGTGTGGCACACTACAGAATGCTTGCTTGCATTTGAGTGTCTTGCCTCAAAGGGAAGATGGATATCAAAGAGCCACTGGTCCATGCAAGCAGCAAAGGACATCCATGGATTGTTTACTTTACTACATTTGTTGCAGTCTGTGGTTCTTATGAATTTGGGGCTTGTGTAAGTGTTTAGAGTGCACATGAACTTTATGTAACATTACCCATTTCCAATAAAAGTGGCTTTATAATTCAAATCCGAGAAAAAAGTACTCTTTCTTATTTTGAGACAAGACAAATAAAATGCACTAACCTTTTATGTATATGCTGGTTTATGTGTCTCTTTGTGGAATGATTACTATTCTGTGGTCAGGCTGGATATTCATCTCCTACTCAAGATGCTATCAGGAAGGATCTCAGTCTGTCTTTGGCAGAGGTAACCCAGTAGTTATTTTCATTGAAGCTTTAATCTACGTATCCAACTGCTTCACTCTTATAGGATTCATGAAAACTACTTCATGTTTTAGTGGCAAACTCATGATTTATGTGTCCAAAAGTATATATGAACTACTTCATGCCTTCATGCATTTGATGCCAGTGCATGCAAACTAGTTCTTTACTTCATGGATTTGATTTAATTTTCTTTACTTTTTGTGGATTGACTATCTGCAGTACTCCTTGTTTGGCTCCATCTTGACATTCGGAGCAATGATCGGCGCGATCACAAGTGGGCTTATTGCTGATTTAATTGGACGAAAAGGGGTGAGTTCAGGAAAATTTTGATCGTTGTTTTGACTTTTGAGACTAACTTGTTATCTATATTTTTTTTTTGGGAATTCAAGGTGATTAAAAATGTTGAAATCTGAAAACATGCAGGCAATGAGAGTGTCAAGTGCTTTCTGTGTTGCAGGCTGGATTGCTATTTACTTTTCAGAGGTTCTTACTACAATACTAGTGTGATGTTTGAGCCCTAACCGTTTCCGAAGGATTCTGACCTGATATAAACAGAACTTATTTTTGTTTAATACAGGGCCCAGTGCCTTTGGACATTGGGAGGCTAGCTACAGGATATGGAATGGGAGTTTTTTCATATGTGGTTGGTTATAGTTCTATTCCTAAGAACATAAAAAAAATATTGTGCGCTGAAATAATTCACAAAATTTCATTTGAGACACTTCCATGTTGAAATTATTATAGTTTGACTGTATATTTTATGAAATATATAAGGTTCCTGTCTTTGTAGCCGAAATTGCACCAAAAGATCGCCGTGGGGCACTGACTGCTTTAAATCAGGTAGATTTTTCCACACTTGTTGTAACTTTGGGCACTAACTACAACATACAGTGAACTGATTGATCAAGTAGTATGCAATGAAGGTAGCAATGACATCTCACATTTTTTTTCTTTTCTCCTGGTAGTTAATGATCGGTGCTGGAGTGTCTGTGTCATTCATAATTGGAAATGTCCTTTCATGGAGGTCTTTAGCTTTAATTGGTGAGTTTTATTCCCAATTTGAATATAATTCCACCAAAAAGAAGGGTAGGCATAACATAAATATTTAGAAAGTTAGACATTAAAAGATGCTATACTGGAGGAACTCACTAGGAAGGTTTTGCAATTTATTTGCAGGCCTCATTCCCACTGCTGTATTGCTATTCGGTCTGTTTTTCATTCCAGAGTCTCCTAGATGGCTGGTAAGAAACAAATTCCCAATTAATGTGCTTAAATAAGGACAATATGTAGTGATTTGCAAAACATCAAGAGAACCAACCAAAGAATGTCTGCAGGCAAACAGAGGACGCGAAAAAGATTTTGTGGCAGCACTGCAGATACTACGCGGCCAAGATGCTGACATATCTCAAGAGGCAGAGGAAATTCAGGTTCATTTATGATTCTACATTATTAATGTTAGATACAATTATGTGTGTGACTTTGCCTCCATTATTAAGAGGGTGTATCTGTGTTACTACCACAGGATTATATATCAACTTTAGATCGGCTCCCAAAACCCAAGCTGCTGGATTTGTTTCAGAGAAGATATTTGCACTCAGTCACTGTAACTATACCTCTCTACACTCAAACTATTGATTGAAACCTAATTTTTTTCCCTATTGGACGATTTCACAGTAATATCACTTTACTTTCTTTGAGTAAGTCCCACATTGACTAGTAGTTTTTGGGTAGAGTTAGGCCTATCCCAATTTTTTGTTGTATGATGTATCAACTATCAAGAGTATCTGAAGTGACTTTCATTTAAAATTTTAATGTTCTCAGTTTTTACCAACCCAAGCAACAAATATACTGTAAATTAAGGCCAATATATAACTAGCTTTTATATATCATTTACCAGATTTCAGTGGGACTTATGTTCTGCCAGCAATTAGGAGGAATCAATGGAGTTTGCTTTTATGCTAGCAGTATTTTTGAGCTAGCAGGTATTTCTTAGAATAGTTGTAAAATTAAATCTGCATTCCAAATCTCTGGATCACTGACATACTCTCTTGCATACAACTATTTCCTTGCATATCAGATATAATTCCCATTTCCAGTTTCACACACTTTCTTGAATAACCTTTATGATGCATTCAGATTCTAATTTTGTTTTGGCTATGGATTTTATGTCACAGGATTTTCTACCACTATCGGGACTATAATATATGCTTGTCTTCAGGTTAATTTCAACATAAACACTATTTCTTGAAAATTCAAATATTTGTTTTACCCTTACCAACTCATGTGTTTTTCTATTTTTTTTCTTTTACAGGTTGTGATGTCTGGTGTAGGAGTAGCCTTGATAGATAAAGTTGGCAGGAAGCCGCTACTACTGGTAGATTCAAATGACAGAACAATTATTAAGACCCCCTTTCATGTATAATATGCTCATTTTTCTTTCTTGGACTTGTTTAGCTAGCAGGATCGGGATTGGTTGCAGGATGTATATTGACCGCAGTTGCATTCTATCTTAAGGTACATACAAACTGAGAAGTGAGAACCCCATAGCTTCCTATTTCTAATCCTGAAATTTATGTGAAATTGATATCCTTGAGTGCAACAGGTTCAGGAAGTTAGTCTCGGGGCAGTCCCGGCACTTGCTGTAACTGGCATCCTGGTATGACGGTTAATCTTTCTTTCATGATGCTACTTGCTTGGATGTATCTCAAAAATATGGAGTTTTTCTCCATATTACTCTTTCTTTTGCATGGTATCAGGTCTACATAGGATCATTTTCAATAGGAATGGGAGCAATTCCATGGGTTGTGATGTCTGAGGTACTCCTCCCTTCTCTGCTTTCAAGTTCTAATGCTATCAAGATATTAGCAATGCAAATTAATTAAACATTTACCTTTTCAAAATAAGAATTGCAATAAAAGAACTAGCAAATGTTGATATTCAAGTCCTCACAGCTTCTACTTTTACTTTTCTTTTGGTTACAGATATTCCCTGTGAATATTAAAGGGCAGGCTGGAAGCTTAGCCACTTTGGTGAACTGGTTTGGTGCATGGTTATGTACCTACACTTTCAACTTTCTCATGAGCTGGAGCTCCTGTGGTAAGTACAAGTTATATTTTTCTTTATTTCATTAAAGAAAGTGAATGATCAGCATTGTTATATGACAACCAATTACCATTAGGGAATAAAGTAGAGGATTGAAGTTCAAGAAACCTGTGGAAAATCTAAATTTTACTTGTATTTACGAATTTCAGGTACCTTCATTCTTTATGCTGCAATCAATGCAATTGCTATACTATTTATAGTTGTAGTGGTGCCAGAAACCAAGGGTAAAAGCCTGGAACAAATACAAGCAGCCATTAATAAGTAGGAAGCAGAGTTTTGCAGTTTGCACTGTGTGATGGGAAAGAAAAAAAAGAAGCATGTTGATGATTGAATTTTTGTATTTTTTTTTTTCTGAAAACATTGGCTATGTTTGGCATGTTTAGCTGATAAGCTAGCTGAAAGCTGAAAAGCAATCTGAAAGCTTATCTGAAAGCTGATAAGCTAGCTGAAAGCTGATAGCTGAAAGTTGAAAAGCTACGTGATTGAAACAAAAGTGTTTGGTAGAACTAACTGTTAAACAAGCTGAAATTGTAAAATGACATAAAAGGACATACTTGTATAATTATTTTTATATTTAACATTACTTTATTTTCACATTAATACCAATATGATATTAATATTAAAATTATTATCACTTTAAATATTTTTATTAGCTACAGTTATATATCATCTTAAAAATATAATATTTATTTTTAATTATTTTTATTAATATAATATATATAATACTTGTGGTGCGCAGCGGTGTGGCGGGAATTGTGGCGGAAACTGCATACGTAAGTGTGAGGGGAAAATAAGTTTAGTATTTTTATAAATATATAAGGGTAATGGTAGAATTTTAATAAAATAATAAGGATAAAAATGAGAATAAATTTAATAAGCTATAAGCTACCTGAGATAGTTTATAGCTTAAAGCTTTAATCTACTAAAATAAGCTCCTTCACCAAACACTTTTGAAGAGCTTTTAAGCCAGTCAAATAAGCTTTAAGCTAGTCAAATAAGTTATAAGCTAGCTGAAATGACATGCCAAACATAGTCATTAATCAATTGATTAGCATATATATTTTAGTCATCAATATCAATTATGTGAATTATTTATGGCTGCCATTATATATTCCTCAAACTCTTTTAAGTTTTTTATTTTATTTTATGATTCTGTATAAATCATCCTCTCTACATTCTCAATTATGTGAATTATTTATCGCTCGAATTCAAAGATCTTTTTATGGTTCTGTATAAATCTGCTTTTAAAAAAAAATGATTCCGTATAAATCATCCTCCATTCCTTCTTCCGAGCTGAACTTTACAAACAATCCATAATTGAGAGTCATTTTTCCTACACTTCAAGCTTTTGGGTGAAACATGTAACCATTGACAAAATACTTATGCCATGTTGGAGGAGGCTCTACCTCTAGTGTGATCACGCACTCGATTCTTCCTGCTCCTTTGGATTTAGGGAGTGCTCCAGGTGGTGTTTACTGAACGCGGGTTAAGAAGGTGAGACTTGCTGGGAAGTTTGTGGGTTTGATATTTTTTATTTTATTTTTAGAGTTTGTTTTTTTTCAATTTTCTGCTAATCTTTGTAATCTCAATGAAAGTGATTCAGTTTCTTTCCCTCCCTATTTTTCACTTTAGTTCTGGTACTGAGCGAGAGAAAAAAAATTATTTTATTTAAGCTCCTAGATTTGAGAGTACCTGAGCTAAAATACATATCTTAATAAAAACTAAGATTTATGCATGTATGATAACTCCAATATTTTGAAATCTCAAAATAAAAATTCCATGAGATGCTCTAACAAAATGCTAACTTAAGTGATATGTTTGTTAGCTAAACTGATGCCTATACGTAAGGGATCCAAGCTTCAAGTTGAATCTCCTATCATATTCATCGGATCAAATGTAACAAACTAAGTGCTGTTGTGTTCTTATAAGTACTCAGTAGTACTAGTACCTTCTCATTCTCAGTCTGAACCCTAATCTCATCGCTCTCTCGCTTTCATCTCACACATTCTCGCTCTAACCACCACTGTCTTCCACAGCTTCTCGCTCTCACGGTTGCTTTCTGAACACGCCTTCACCGTAACTCGTTCCACTCTCACAGTCTCAACGTTGTTTTCTATTCATCTCACAATCGATTTGCTAATTTTGTTTTTTATTTCAGGTTGAGACTGCCAGGTTCATTCTCAAATCGATTTCGGATCGCCTGCTTCGAATTGCATCGATTTCGGATCGCCTCTTCTTTAGGGTACGTACCTTTTGTCAGCATGAATTGGCTTAAGCCTTAATTGTGTGTATATTGTTAGCATATGACATTGGACTTAATGAGCATGATTTTGTTTAATTATAAAATATTGTGGCTACAATCTTACTATTTGGCTTAAGCCTTAAGTCTTAACACTCAGATTCTGTGTGTTGCTTTTTCATATATGGGTGGTTTTATTAGTTGTATGCAACGATCTGATTGGGGTGAAAATAAGGGATATGATGTTCTAAATTCAGAATTTATAGTAGCTTTGATGATTGAAAATTATAATTATATATATCTGTTTCAGCATACTTCATTTGGTCTTTTCCTTGATGCTTTCTTAACCCTTAATAGAAAGGGAGAGATTAGAGATTCTGTAGAATTAAAAGAGCAAGTCTGAAACTAATTTCTGAATTCATTGAATGAATTGCAGAATTGTTGGCTTTTTCCACTTGTAGCTTTGGGTCCGTGATTACTGATTATCCTTGATATAATCTTCCCAAGTGATTATCCTTTCAAACCTCGACAGGTATTAACTCTAAGGGCCCGTTTGGTGGTCAGGATAGGATATGATAGGATATGATGTGTGAACATGATATCAACAGGATAGGATAAGAGCAGGATAGACTCTTATCATATCCTGTGTTTGAGGTGCACATGATAAGGACAGGATATGATAAGGAAAAATGTATCAGATTTATATTTGAATAAAAAATACATTTAAAATTGATCATTCTATTAAATTTAATTTCTTTACATTTTCATGAATGAGTATATTTTATTATAAATTAAATTAATTTAAATTTTAATAATTAGCCTATTTTATTGTTTTGAAGATACCCTATATTTCAAATAAAATTATGCAGTTAACCGATTGGTTTTCACTTAGTTGTGAGACGTGATAATTAACAATAAAAGTTAACTTAATTAAGAATATTATTATTTCAAAAGTACTTTATATTTGAATTATAAATTATTATATAAGTAGATAAGTAGTTTTAAATAATAGGAGATGAAAATAAAAAATTAATCTTTTACTATTAAAAAAATCAATATTTATAATCAATGTTTTTCACTTAGTTGTGACACGTGATAAACAATAAAAATTAACTAAATTAAAAATATTATTATTTTAAAAATACTTTATATTTAAATTTTTATATAAGTAGATAAATAATTTTTAAATAATAGGAGATGAAAATATTAAATTAGTCTATTATTATTAATAAATCAATATTTGTAAGTGAGTAGTCTATTTTACTATTTATGAATAATAATTTTATTTATTTTTTATTTTAGTTAAATTAATATTTTTATATTTATTAATTAATATTATTATAAGTTATAAATTATATAATAATAAAATAAATTAATTTGGAGTTAGGATACTGAAAGAAAATATATAACTGGTATCCTATCCTGCTCTATCCTAGCTCCCCCCTCAGGATAACTTTTACACATGACTGATAGGATAGGATAGGAGACAGGATAGTGTTATCATATCCTGCTGGCGCAACAAACAACAGATAACAACAGGATATGATTATTATCCTGTCTTATCCTATCCTGTCCTGGTCACCAAACGGGCCCTAAAGTTTATACTTATTCATTTGCATGAACACACGTTTCTAGATTCCTTTTCTTTGTTATGGAACCTGATTCTTCTTGGAACTTAACTGATACAGTGGAATATTTAAGAGAGTATACCGACTAATAACTAGCTGCTCAATTTCATTTGATCGTATATTTGTTGCAGTTCAATAGTCCTGCCGCAAAATCGGTTCTCTTTCCTCTGGATTCATCAGGGACATAATGAGCACGAAATAGAGCAAGCAAGAGAGAAAAAAAGGCGTGAAAAGGCGTGCGTGGAAAAAAAACCTGTACGCCTTTTCACGACTTTTTATTTTCTCTCTCTTGCTTGTTTTATTTCGTGCTCATTATATCCATGATGAATCCAGAGGAAATGGAGCCCATTTTACGAAGGGGGATTATTGAACTGCAACTAGGGTTGACAACAAGCCCCGTGGATGCGGGTTTGACCATTTCCACACATGAACCCGAACTTAACACTCAAATCCAAACCCAATATGGGTGTAAAAGTTAAACCCAAACTCTTGGGTTTCGGGTTACCCAAACCCAAAACCCGATGTAAGTACCGAACTCACAAAAACCTGACCCGGAAACAATATGTACATAAGAGAACACCATGAACATAAGTTGATTAAACCTATCATCTTTCCAATACAAAGGAAAAAATATAGTTTATGAACATAAGCTGATAAACAACATAATTCATGGAATTTCTTCTTTTAGAAAGGAGAAAGATTAATTAGAAAAACATTCCAAGGGAACAAACTTCTCCCTGGTGAGGCCAAAAGAGCAATAAAAGAGAAAGAGTCTAAAAATAAAGAACATAAAAGAAAAAAAAGGACCAACAGAGAGGCAAAGAGTAATAGGGAGGAAAAGCAGCCTACCAAGCCAAGACGAGGATAACTAGATGGTTATGGTCTATCAGCGCAGTTTAATACTGTTGTGAAAAGCATTGATGTGAGTGTTATTGAGAGAAGCCTTGATGCGACGCAACCAACTATATGTATGATGAACGAAGCTTCTGGAGAGATTTGTATGAAGAAGTGGTACAATTTAAAGTGACAAAGAAGTCATGTCACTAGAGAAAGTAAGACTTCCCACCATTGGAGCTGTTTGTAGGCTATGATGGTGAGTAAGACAAAAATGCAGTCAAACCACGATTTTGATATAAACCTAGTCATGGTTGTTTGTTTGATAATAAGCGTTTCTGGAGCCTCTTTTCTCCATACACGCTTATTATCAAACAAGTAACCATGACTAGGTTTATATCAAAATCGTGGTTTGACAACATTTTTGTCTTACTAACCATCATAGCCTACAAACACCTCCAATGGTGGGGAGTCTCACTATCTCTAGTTAGCTTCTTTGTCACTTTAAATTGGACCGCTTCTTCATACAAATCTCTCCAGAAGCTTCGTTCATCATACATATAGTTGGTTGCGTCGCATCAGGGCTTTTATCAATAACACTCACATCAAGGCTTCTCACAACAATATCAAACTGAGCTGATAGACCATAACCATCTAGTTATCCTCGTCTTGGCTTGGTAGCTGCTTTTCCTCTCTGTTAATTTTTGCCTCTCTGTTGGTCCTTTTTTCTTTCTTGTTTCATGTGCTCTTTTATTGCTCTTTTGGCCTCACCAGGGAGAAGTTTGTTCCCTTGGACTGTTTTTTAAATTAATCTTTCTCCTTTCTAAAAAAGAAATTTCATGAATTATGCTGTTTATCAGCTTATGTTCATGAACTATATTTTTTCCTTTATATTGGAAAGATGATGAGGTTTAATCAACTTATGTTCATGGTGTTCTCTTATGTACATGTTGTTTCCGGGTCGGGTTTTTTGTGAATTTGGTACTCACATCGGGTTTTGGGTTTGAAGGAGGGTGACAACTTCGATCGTCGTTTAGGAGATGGCTTCTTCTAATTTGCGTGCTAACTTGGTGAGAGCTTGAAGCTTCCATAGATGGAGAAGATGGTGAGGGGTCGGGGATGGCTTCGAACAACAGGATCTGTAGCGACACTATGTTGGGACTTGGGGTGGTTTCTGAGTAGAAGGAGAGTTTTCTGTTGATGGCAGAAGCCTGGTCATTTGTTTTATTTATAAGCTTAAGCGTTCTATCAATAACTAGGTTTTTTTTTTCACGCAAGCTTTTTCACGGCTCTCTTTATTTTCTCTCTTGCTTGCTCAAACGGTGAATTTTTAAATAGGGTAGAAGTTTTAGATAAGGAATCATTACCTTTGGATATATTCGAAAACCAAATTCGATTATGTAATGATGAAAAAAAACAAAAATACTTAACTAAAGAATATGATCCTTTTTTGAATGGACCCTGTCGTGGACAAATCCAAAAATGGTTTTCACCCCCAAATTCATAAAGAAACTTACAAAAAAAATTCGTGCTCATTATGTCCATGATGAATCCAGAGGAGAGGGTGCCCATTTTACGACGGGGTACTATTTAACTACAACAAATATACGATCAAATGGATCAATATTCAATACGAAAACTAGCAACCGAATCAAATGAGGAATTGGAAGCCAGTAGTGTCCAGAATGGTAACTCTACCAACTCTTCTTGTTCATATATGATTATATGCTATTTTTGTTTAGTAATTTTGTTGAAAAAAACAGACAATTTCTTTTCAACAAAATTACTAAACAAAAATAGCATATACTTATATAAGAACAGGAAAAGTTGGTACGGGTATCATTCTGGACACTTCTGACTTACAATTCCTCATTCGATTCGATTGCCACTTTCCGTCTTGAATATTGATTCATTTGATCGTATATTTGTTGCAGTTCAATAGTCCCCCACCGCAAAATCAGCTCCCTCTCCTCTGGATTCATCATGGACATAATGAGCACGAAATAGAGCAAGCTAGAGAGAAAAGAATAAGAGCCGTGAAAAGGTGTGCGTGAAAAATAAGCTTGGTTATTTGTTTTATTTATAAGCTTAAGTGTTCTATCAATAGCCAGGCTTTTTTTTCATGCACGCCTTTTCACGCCTTTTTTCTCTCTCTCATAATTGCTATCTTTCGTTCTCATTATGTCCATGATGAATCCAGAGGAGATGAAGCCCATTTTACGACGGGATACTATTGAACTACAACAAATATACGATCAAATGAATAAATATTCAAGACGGAAAGTGGCAACCGATCGAATGAGGAGTTGGAAGCCAGAAGCGTCTAGAATTGTAACTATACCAACTCTTCATGTTCATATATGAGTATATGCTATTTTTGTTTCGTAATTTTATTGAAAAAAAACAGACAATGCATAGATAGAGTTATCATTCTTTGTTCTTTTCAACAAAATTACTAAACAAAAAATAGCATATAATCATATATGAACAAGAAGAGTTAGTAGAGTTACCATTCTGGACACTACTGGCTTCCAATTACCCATTCGATTTGGTTGCCAGTTTCCGTCTTGAATATTGATTCATTTAATCGTATATTTGTTGTAGTTCAATAGTCCCCCGCAGAAAAATGAGCTCCCTCTCCTCTGGATTCATCTTGGACATAATGAGCACGAAATAGAGCAAGCAAGATAGAAAATAAAGTGAGACGTGAAAAAACGTGCGTGAAAAAAAAATCTGGTTATTTGTTTTATTTATTAGCTTAAGCGTTCTCTCAATAGGCAGGTTTTTTTTTCACGTACGCCTTTTCACGCCTTTTTTTTCTCTCTTAGTTGCTCTCTTTCGTTTTCATTATGTCCATGATGAATCCTGAGGAGATGAAGCCCATTTTACGACCGGGGACAGTTGAACTGCAATAAATATACGATCAAATGAATCAATATTCAATACGGAAAGTGGCAACCGAATCGAATGAGGAATTGGAAGTCAGAAGTGTCCAGAATGGTAACTGTACCAACTCTTCCTGTTCATATATGAGGATATGCTTTTTTTTTATAGTCATTTTGTTGAAAAGAACAAAAAATGCATAGATAGAGTTACCATTGTTTGTTCTTTTCAACAAAATTACTAAACAAAAACTAGCATATACTCATATATGAACAAGAAGAGTTGGTAGAGTTACCATTTTGGATACTTATGGCTTCTAATTCCTAATTCAATTCGGTTGCCACTTTCCGTCTTGAATATTGATTCATTTGATCGTATAATTGTTACAGCTCAAAAGTCCCCCGCCGCAAAACGGACCCCCTCTCCTCTGGATTCATCATTGACATAATGAACATGAAATAAAGCAAGCAAGAGAGAAAAGAAAGAGAGATGTGAAAAAGCGTGCGTTAAAAAAAATCCTGGTTATTTGTTTAATTTATAAGCTTAAGCGTTCTATCAATAGCCAGGCTTTTTTTTCATGCACGCCTTTTCATGCCTTTGTTCTGTTAAAGAAAATTACTAAACAAAAAATAGCATATACTCATATATGAACAAGAAGAGTTGGTAGAGTTACCATTTTGGATACTTCTGGCTTCTAATTCCTAATTCGATTCGGTTGCCACTTTCCATCTTGAATATTGATTCATTTGATCGTATAATTGTTACAGCTCAAAAGTCCCCCGCCGCAAAACGGGCCCCCTCTCCTTTGGATTCATCATTGACATAATGAACATGAAATAAAGCAAGCAAGAGAGAAAAGAAAGAGAGACGTGAAAAAGCGTGCGTTAAAAAAAATCCTGGTTATTTGTTTACTTTATAAGCTTAAGCGTTCTATCAATAGCCAGGCTTTTTTTTCATGCACGCCTTTTCACGCCTTTGTTCTGTTAAACAAAATTACTAAACAAAAAATAGCATATACTCATATATGAACAAGAAGAGTTAGTAGAGTTACCATTCTGGACACTACTAGCTTCTGATTCCTCATTCAATTCGGTTGCTAGTTTCTGTCTTGAGTATTGATTCATTTAAAACTATATTTGTTGCAGTTCAATAGTCCCCCGCCGCAAAATGGGCCCCCTCTCCTCTGGAGTCATCATGGACATAATGAGCACGAAATAGAGCAAGCAAGAGAGAAAAGAAAGAGAGATATGAAAACGTGCGTGAAAAAAAAACCTGGTCATTTGTTTTATTTATAAGCTTAAGCGTTCTATTAATAGCCAGACTTTTTTTCACGCACGCTTTTTCACGGCTCTCTTTATTTTCTCTCTTGCTTGCTCTATTTCATGCTCATTATGTCCAGGATGAATCCAAAGGAGAGGGAGCCCATTTTACGACGGGGGACAATTGAACTGCAACGAATATACGATCAAATGAATCAATAATCAAGACGGAAAGTGGCAACCGAATCAAATGAGGAATTTGAAGTCAGAAGTGTCTAGGATGGTAACTCTACCAACTCTTCCTATTCATATATGAGTATATGCTATTTTTGTTTAGTAATTTTGTTGAAAAAAATAGACAATGCTTAGATAGAGTTACCATTGTTTGTTCTTTTCAACAAAATTACTAAACAAAAAATAGCATATAATCATATATGAACAAGAAGAGTTGGTTGAGTTACCATTCCGGACACTACTGGCTTCCGATTCCTCATTCGATTCGGTTGCCAGTCTCCATCTTGAATATTGATTCATTTGATCGTATATTTGTTGAAGTTCAATAGTCCTCCACCGCAAAATGGGCTCCCTTTCCTCTAGATTCATCATGGAAATAATGAGCACAAAATAGAGCAAGCTTGAGAGAAAAGAATAAGAGACGTGAAAAGGTGTGCGTGAAAAATAAGCCTGGTTATTTGTTTTATGTATAAGCTTAAGCGTTCTATCAATTGCCAGGCTTTTTTTCATGCACGCCTTTTCACGCCTTTTTTCTCTCTCTCATAATTGCTATCTTTCGTTCTCATTATGTCCATGATGAATTCAGAGGAGATGAAGCCCATTTTACGACGGGATACTATTGAACTACAACAAATATACGATCAAATGAATAAATATTCAAGACGGAAAGTGGCAACCGAATCGAATGAGGAGTTGGAAGCCAGAAGCGTCTAGAATTGTAACTCTACCAACTCTTCATGTTCATATATGAGTATATGCTATTTTTGTTTCGTAATTTTGTTGAAAAAAACAGACAATGTATAGATAGAGTTATCATTGTTTGTTCTTTTCAACAAAATTACTAAACAAAAAATAGCATATAATCATATATGAACAAGAAGAGTTAGTAGAGTTACCATTCTGGACACTACTGGCTTCCAATTCCCCATTTGATTTGGTTGCCAGTTTCCGTCTTGAATATTGATTCATTTAATCGTATATTTGTTGTAGTTCAATACCCCGCAGAAAAATGAGCTCCCTCTCCTCTGGATTCATCTTGGACATAATGAGCACGAAATAGAGCAAGCAAGAGAGAAAATAAAGTGAGACGTGAAAAAACGTGCGTGAAAAAAAATATGGTTATTTGTTTTATTTATTAGCTTAAGCGTTCTCTCAATAGGCAGGTTTTTTTTTCACGCACGCCTTTTCACGCCTTTTTTTCTCTCTTAGTTGCTCTCTTTCGTTTTCATTATGTCCATGATGAATCCTGAGGAGATGGAGCCCATTTTACGACCGGGGACAGTTGAACTGCAATAAATATACGATCAAATGAATCAATATTCAAGACGAAAAGTGGCAACCGAATCGAATGAGGAATTGGAAGTCAGAAGTGTCCAGAATGGTAACTGTACCAACTCTTCCTGTTCATATATGAGGATATGCTTTTTTTTTTATAGTCATTTTGTTGAAAAGAACAAAAAATGCATAGATAGAGTTACCATTGTTTGTTCTTTTCAACAAAATTACTAAACAAAAACTAGCATATACTCATATATGAACAAGAAGAGTTGGTAGAGTTACCATTTTGGATACTTCTGGCTTCTAATTCCTAATTCAATTCGGTTGCCACTAATCACCTCCGAGATCACATTGTGCATGTATGCCTCTCATAACAAATGGATCGAACTTGGTTCGATGGTGGAGGTTCTACCTCTAGTGTGATCACACACTCGATTTGTCCTGCTCCTTTGAATTTAAGGAGTGCTCCAGGTGGTGTTTACTGAACGCGGGTTAAGAAGGTGAGACTTGTTGGCAAGTTTGTGGGTTGTATGTTTTACGGCGGGGACGAGGCGACTATCCGCTGCCTGGTACCGGAAATGAAGGAGTAGTGATTGCCCTGAATGTCGGGTCTATCTTGGTTTTTGCTATTGGTTTTGGTTTAGGTCTTTGACTTTGCTTCCTTAAGTTTTTTTCTTTTTAGGTTAGGATGGCTTTTGTTGTTTTCTCTTATTATGGTTATTATGCGATTGTATATTTTTATGGATGATTGAAGATTTTTTTCTTTTGTTATCCTTTCTGTCCTATTCCTAAACTTAGTCTCTTCACTCTTTACTAATATATTTGGATTTCAAAAAAAAATTGATCAAACTCTCAACTAAATGCTTAAAAAGCTCGACTATATTCAATTGTGAAAGGAACAATTTCACATTAGTGCTAACTTCACAAAAAAAAAAACTAGTTTTTTTTAATAATGGGAAAAAGAAAATTATTTAGCAAAAAATGGTGAAAATTTTTATTTGGCAAACTGGGGTAGTTTTAGGAAAGGCCACGCGAGAAGTGCACGGTTAAGAACCCGTGGCCAAAAGTCCCAAAAGGCCACAGTTCGCCCATAATGTGGGCAAATCCCTGGTTTCGGCAGGCTACGGTTTTCGGTTGTTGACTAAAGTTTCTTTACATTCACATCAAACTTTCTTTTTCTCTAAAACATTTGTATAAATTATTTAACTTATGAAAAAGACTTTCAAAAAATAAAAACTTATGAAACAAATTGTTATATTTTTGTATAACTTCATGGAAAATGCTAGCAACACTCTTTTTTAGACATTCTCTCAAACGCTCACTCAATCATTGGTTAAAAGATAGTGTTGTTAGCACTTATAAAAGTTTACTATATTTATTTTAAAGAACAAATTTAAATGTGGTTTTTTCTTTATTTAAATAGTTATAAAGAAAAAAATTATTGTAATGAACTCATAAAATTTTACAAATATATAACAATTTTAGTGAAAATATTTAAATAAAGAAAAATCTCATATTTATTTTTGTTATTTAAAATAAATATCTCTAAAGAACCCAAATAAATATAGTAAAACAATATGAAATTCTACAAAATAAAAATTATTTTTCATAATTTAAAATAATTTATACGAATAATTTATAGAGAATAGAAAGTTTGATGTAAATGTAAAGAAACTTTAGGCAACCGCCATAAAGTGTAGATTAAACCGAGGTTCTACCCACATTTGGTTAAACTATTCTTTTTAGACTTATGACCACAATTTATCAATAGTGGCACACGCAGCCGCATGTTGCCTTTTCTTAAAAACTACCCCAGTTTGCTAAATAATTTTTTTTCACCCCTTTTTTGCTAAATAATATTTTCTACGTTATTTATTATAAGAACCAAATGAGAGGTGCACCTTAGTCTTTTTTATAAGAACCAACTTAGAATTTATGGTGTATTAATTATTTTTGTACAAGAATGCCCTTGTTTAATTGAATTTTCTGTCTCTTTCCATTTCTCATAGCATTATTGATACACAGAAATTAAGAATAATGGGTGGATGACAACTTTGGAAAATCTATATATATTAGAAAAGAACAACTTCTAGCATGACGTGTCGCTCTTACAGGCCAAGTTAGTGACGTGTCGCTCCCAGATTAATTCTCACATAATATTTTACATGTAAGCTCTTTCTCCTTGGCCCCACTTGCCACATGTGCCCTGATTTTTACTTACCTTATTTCTCCTTAACAAAAAAATACATTTTTAAATTTTAGATTTGATTAGGATTTAGGTTTTTTATTTCTTGATTTTATCTTAATTTATTTTTGATTTATTTTTAGAGTGTTAATTAATTTTTATGGTATTTTTATTGAATTTTCGATTTTTTAATTAATTTCGGATTTTATGAGTTTTTATTGTGATTTGCTAGATTTTGATAGTTTTTATCTATTTTTATTTAGTACATTTTTAAATTTTAGATTTGATTAGGGTTTATGTTGTTTATTTTTGTATTTTATCTTAATTTATATTATTATTTATTTTTAGAGTATTAATTATTTTTTATGGTATTTTTATTGAATTTTCGGATTTTTAATTAATTTCGGATTTTATGAGTTTTTATTGTGATTTGCTAGATTTTGATAGTTTTTATCTATATTTATTTAGAAATTTTTTAAATTTTATATATATTAGAAAAGAAAAACTTCTAGCATGACGTGTCGCTCTCACATGCCAAGTTAGTGACGTGTCGCTCCCAGATTAATTCTCACCTAATATTTTACATGTAAGCTCTTTCTCCTTGACCCCACTTGCCACATGTGCCCTGATTTTTACTTACCTTATTTCTCCTTAATAAAAAAATACATTTTTAAATTTTAGATTTGATTAGGATTTAGGTTTTTTATTTCTTGATTTTATCTTAATTTATTTTTGATTTATTTTTAGAGTATTAATTAATTTTTATGGTATTTTTATTGAATTTTCGGATTTTTAATTAATTCCGGATTTTATGAGTTTTTATTGTGATTTGCTAGATTTTGATAGTTTTTATCTATTTTTATTTAGTACATTTTTAAATTTTAGATTTGATTAGGGTTTATGTTGTTTATTTTTGTATTTTATCTTAATTTATATTATTATTTATTTTTAGAGTATTAATTATTTTTTATGGTATTTTTATTGAATTTTCAGATTTTTAATTAATTTCGGATTTTATGAGTTTTTTTTGTGATTTGCTAGATTTTGATAGTTTTTATCTATATTTATTTAGAACATTTTTAAATTTTATATATATTAGAAAAGAACAACTTCTAGCATGACGTGTCGCTCTCACATGCCAAGTTAATGACGTGTCGCTCCCAGATTAATTCTCACCTAATATTTTACATGTAAGCTATTTCTCCTTGGCCCCACTTGCCACATGTGCCCTGATTTTTCCTTACCTTATTTCTCCTTAATAAAAAAATACATTTTTAAATTTTAGATTTGATTAGGATTTAGGTTTTTTATTTCTTGATTTTATCTTAATTTATTTTTGATTTATTTTTAAAGTATTAATTAATTTTTATGGTATTTTTATTGAATTTTCGGATTTTTAATTAATTCCGGATTTTATGAGTTTTTATTGTGATTTGCTAGATTTTGATAGTTTTTATCTATTTTTATTTAGTACATTTTAAAATTTTAGATTTGATTAGGATTTATGTTGTTTATTTCTGTATTTTATCTTAATTTATATTATTATTTATTTTTTTATGGTATTTTTATTGAATTTTCGGATTTTTAATTAATTCATGATTTTATGAGTTTTTATTGTGATTTGCTAGATTTTGATAGTTTTTATCTATATTTATTTGGTACATTTTTTAATTTTAGATTTGATTAGGATTTATGTTGTTTATTTCATGATTTTATCTTAATATAAAATCTGTGATAAGTGATTTAAATCAATAATACATCCCATTAACAAAAACCCTCTTAAAACCCTGCATACCTCCACTATCTCCTCCATGCAATTTTCATCTCATCTCTCAACTGAACGGAACCACCCCCACAAAATCGTCTCATCTCTCGACGGAACCACTTTGCCATCGACTTGCAATCGCATCCCTCCGATTTGCTGCCTTGGACTGATTGGGAAGGTTGCAGATGGAGGTTTCAAATTATTTTCTTCATTTGCTTGCATAATATGTTATGGTTTTTTTCAATTTTATTTTACTTTACCTTTAACTTTCATTCACTCATGTTTGACTTCAAGGTCAATTTCGTTCATCACTTGCCATGCTAATTTCAAATTCTTTTCTTCAGGTTTTTTTTATAGATATTCCACCAAAAGAGATTCTTTGGAAGCCATGGATGGTGAGTCCATTTTATATTCTATATGGAATTTTGCAATATTTTGATTTGTTTTTTTATGTTTTTTTATTCTCCTTTGTATGTGATTCTACAGGAAATATTTTATTCTATTTTAGAGTTATTTTTAGAGTATAAATCAATTAGGATTTAGGTTGTTTATTTTTATCTTAAATTAATTAATACTCTAAAAAAAATCCGAATTTTTATCGTATTTTTATTAAATATTTTTTAAAGATTTTGTTTTGTTTTTATTGTCAATTTGTTAGATAGCCTCTCTTATGTTGTGCTATTTTATCTTGAAACCTGAATTTTAAAAGATTTTCCCTAATTATCTAAGATTTAAATAAATTATATTTTGAAAGAAGATTTACTACTACTCCTTACTAAATTTATAATGATAGCTTCGACTCCCCTCTTTGTCACGTTCCATGACTCAATTGGAGAGCTGGCCGGAAAAAGTGGTGAGCATTCTCCCTTTTCCTCTTCAAATTCCTTCTTTGCATAGTTTTGTTTATGTCTAATCTTATTTTGACTCGGGTTATAGGTGATGGTTCCGCCAATCTACCTACGCGTGTTGCTCCAAAATCAGTTTCTTGATATAATATTGTAGGTTGAAATGATTTTCTTGATCTAAGACATATTATGATTTGTTTTCTCAGACTATGCTAAGGAGTGAAGAATGCAGGAGATTTCAAAAAAAAATTAGAGAAGAATTGTTGAAGTACATTAAAGGCTCGAGATAGAGTTTGGGAAGGAAAAGCATGTGGCTTAATGCTTTTAATTTCTGAGGTAGGAGAATGAATCCTTTTAGTTAAAAGTTCTTTATGTCTAGCATTTGATTCATAAGATTAATGTATTGGTTTGAAGCTACTTATGTGTCTGTTTTTAATTTTATTCTTTATGTGTTTTGGTTGGTTCAATTAGGCTAATTTGAATCAAATGCCTTAAAGAAATCAAGGCACTACTTGAAATAAGGTATGAGAAGCTAGAAGAAGGAAATGAGTTGTAGGCAGGAGAATATAGAGACAGAGAGAGAGGAGGGTGATTGCACACAAAGAATGCTAATGAAGTGGATATGTTACTTTCAAACAAAAGCTATATTGGATAAGATTTGAAAAATAATTTAAAGAAATTTTAAAATTATTTTCCAAGAACTCCTATGCCATTTTGTTATAGCCTTGCTAAACTATTCAACTAGGTTCTCTAATGCTTTGTTTGATATGGTAGTGAAAGAGAAGAGAGAAATAGAGAAGAGAGAGATAAGAGTTAGTGTGTTTGATTGGCAAGGGATGAGAGATAAAGGGGCAGATTTTGTGGGTCCAATGTATTTTTTCAATCTTCTCATTTTGAGTACACATAGAACAAAGTTTGATCAATTTTTTTAGCTTTCCAATTGTAATCTTATTAATTTTTTTGGTTATTGGGAGGGAGTAATCTTATTAATTTATTAAGCCTATCATAGTTTTTATATTTTGATATTTTTATTTTTATTTAAATGTCGATTTATGGCAAACTAATTCTCTCTCTTATTCTCTATTTAACCCAACGATGGGAGAGAATCTACATCATTCTTTCTCTACTATCACAGCTCTCATACAAACAACTTATATAATTTACTCTATACCACACGTATTTCTCTATACTCATCACATTTTGTTATATTTTTTATTAATGTCAACTCCAACAATCAATTTACCGTGCAACGCACGGGTAAAAAACACTAGGGGATAAACAAGGGGTAGTTTCAAACTCCAAGCGCAATGTTGTCTACCAAGAAGTTTTTGAGAACATATGAGTGGTTAGTTTAATTTTTTATCTTAATAGTTTTTTTAATACAAACTGACTTCTAAGTGACCTTACTTTATTTCATTGTTAACATGATGTCTATGACATCTTATAAGTTGATGAACATCTGATGCAAAAATATTATTGTCGGTTTAAGGTTCGTTCTATTTTCCCTTACAATGAAATAATTCTTTATTGATTAAAACAAGTATGTACAAAGTCTGATATATATCTTAAATTTTGTAGGCACCCTGCAATATTGGCTCAAACATGGATGACTTGAAATAAAAAAAATGAGGTCATACTTTATGATTTATCTTTCACAATTCAGATTTGTGCTACTATCACGTTCTTTTTTTTTCCATGATTAATATGTATTTATCATCTACTTTATTGGTGATTCTTTTTTGTCCACTTTCCTTAGCATTTCAGACTCTTCTATTTCATCTATTGTTTAATAATCACTTTTTTTTAAAATTAAATATGTAACAGAATCACAGTTGTTATCTAATGTATTGACACGTTGAATTTTTTGAAAAAGAATCACGTGCTATTTCTTTCATTTTCAAAAAAAGAATAATTTTTTAATGAATGTACTAAGGGTGGAATCACGTTGTGGTAATAGGACAGTCGTCACCCTTAGACACAAAATTGTTACTTGATATACTATAAAAGATCATAAACTCCCTATATATTTCGGCTCTTCTCCTTTAGAAGACAAATTTCAAGTAGACGAATCAATATATATTTCTTACACATTTTATTATTATATGCAACTAAAGTAGTGTTGACAAACTACTAATAAAAAAGTCAAACTTTTTTTTGAAAGATAAATATATATATATATATATATATATATATATATATATATATACATACATACATATAATATCAAAAGGCTTGAGAGCAAACTCTTAAGCATGAAATACAAACCAACCAACACCGGCGGAAAAAACCCGAAAGTACACCCAAAGATCGAGCCAGACAAAAACCAAACAGAAGAAACCCAAAGACAGAAAGATAGGAAAACCTATAAAGTGCCGGAAAGAAAACAGGACAGAGCAAACAAACCAAAAAAAAATTCCGATATATTTCATAAATTTTGTAGGTACCTTGCAATATTGACTCAAACTTGGATGACTTGGTATAAACACAAAATGATGTCATACTTTATGATTTATCTTTTACAATCCTGATTAGTGTTACTATCACATCCTTTTTTTCCCATAATATGTGTTTATCGTTTGCTTTATTGGTGATTCCTTATATCTATTATTTGTGTCATTATTTTCATGTTCATGAAGAATGTGAAACGATTTCATCTTGATCTCAATCAGGCTTAGATGACAAGTCTTTTGGTCCACTTTGGTTAGCATTTGAGACCCTTCTATTTCATATGTTGTTTAATATATTTTAAATAATCAAATAATTGATTGATGTATCAAATACGATAGACATATTCCCCGTGCAACGCGCGGGTAAAAAAACACTAGAATTTCCCCTTCTATATTGATTTATGAAATTTATAAGATTTTGTTTCTCTGATAAATGAGAATCCATTGAGTAAGATGATTTGCATTTAAGTCTGCTCTGAAACCTAAAAGTGGTTGTTGTTTGTATTTGCGTATAATTTTCAATTGTATGTTTTAATTTTAAAGTACTATAATGCTATCTACGTGAGATTTTGTTTTATATAAAAAGTATCATTATACTTTTTTTATACAATCATTATATTCTAAACTAATTAATTGATATTATTTTAATAGAATAAATTTAATATAATTAACTTTAGTATTATTTTCAAAATTTTAAGAGTGTATATTTATATAAGTATATAATAACTATAATAATTTGATAATAAGAAAAGTAAGAGGAATACAAAATATTAATACATATGTACTATAAAATTATGACATGAATTTATTAGTGCTAACAAATTAGAGTTACGAGATCTCACGGGGAGAAACATTTTACATGAAAATGAAAATTTGTACGAGTTAAAAAAAAATAAAATTCATTTTCTATAACTTAAGTGTATTTTTAATAATTTAAAAAATAATTATATATTTATGTATTGTTATATATCTAAAACAAAAAAGCATTACCCTTTATGCAACACGAGTATACATATTCACAAACAAAATTCAGTTATACCTAACATATGCAAAAATTAAAGCTTTTGGTTTATTAACTTCTGTGTTTTTCAAAATTTGTGCTCTTTAAATATCTACATCTTTATTATGATTATTCTTACATTCTTAGCATCTTAAATATTTATAATTTAAAATATGAATCAATGTATCAAATACTATTTCCCGTGCAACGCGCGGGTAAAAAAGCACTAGTTTATATAAATTGAGAACAAATTTAATGCAATTACCTAAATTAACTAAATTTTCTAAAAAATGTGAAGTGGTTACTTGATTCTTATATTAAGGAAATGAGGGAGTATTTTTTTCACATTATTGAAGATGGAAAAAGATAAGAGACTTCTAATCGGAAAACTCACTATTTTGTGGTTCATATATCATGACTCTATTTCCAATTTATATCATGACGCGACAACTTGTACCACCTTGTCGACCGAGAGATATTTACATGATAAATGCCAGCTTTGTGTGGCACAGTACTGAATGCCTGCTTGCATTTGAGTGTCTTGCCTCAAGTAAAGATGGCGATCAAAGAGCCACTGGTCCATGCAAGCAGCAAACGGCATCCATGGATTGTTTACTTCACTACATTTGTTGCAGTCTGTGGTTCTTATGAATTTGGAGCTTGTGTAAGTGTTTAGAGTGCACATGAACTGTATGTAACATTACCCATTTCCAATAAAAGTGGATTTATAGTTCAAATCCGAAAAAAAGTAGACTTTCTTAATTTTGAGACAAGGCAAATAAAATACACTAACCTTTTATGCATATGCTGGTTTATTTAATTTGACTATGAGTTTGATAATCATTCTCTTTATGGAATGATTGTTGTTCTGTTTTCAGGCTGGATATTCATCTCCTACTCAAGATGCTATCAGGAAGGATCTCAGTCTGTCTTTGGCAGAGGTAACCCAGTAGTTATTGTCATTGAAGCTTTAATCTAAGTATCCAACTGCTTCACTCTTATAGGGTTAATGAAAACTAGTGCCAAACATGTTTTAGTGGCAAACTCATGACTTATGTGTCCAAAAGTATACATAAACTACTTCATGCCTTCATGGATTTGATGCCAGTGCTTGCAAACTAGTTCTTAACATCATGGATTTGATTTAATTTTCTTTGCTTTTTGTGGATTGACCATGTGCAGTACTCCTTGTTTGGCTCCATCTTGACATTCGGAGCAATGATCGGTGCAATCACAAGTGGGCTTATTGCAGATTTAGTTGGACGAAAAGGGGTAAGTTCAGGAAATTTCTTATGGGGAATTCAAGGTGATAAAAGAAGTTGAAATCTGAAAACATGCAGGCAATGAGAGTGTCAAGTGCTTTCTGTGTTGCAGGATGGATTGCTATTTACTTTTCAGAGGTTCTTACTACAAAACTAGTGTGATGTTTGTGCCCTATAACCGTTTCCCATGGATTATGACCTAATATAACTGAACTTATTTTTCTTTTATACAGGGGCCAGTGCCTTTGGACATTGGGAGGCTAGCAACAGGATATGGAATGGGAGTTTTTTCATATGTGGTTGGTTGAAGTTCTATTCCCAAGAACAAAATAAACATAAAAACTGTGCACTGAAGTAATTCACAATTTCATTTGAGACACTTCCATGTTCAAATTATTATGGTTTGACTGTATGTTTTATGAAATATATAAGGTTCCTGTCTTCGTAGCTGAAATTGCACCAAAAGAACTCCGTGGGGCACTGACAACCCTAAATCAGGTAGATTTTTCAATACTTATTGTAACTTTAATTACCTCATATATTGAACTGACTGAAAGCATGTTTGGATCAGCGTCTCTTTCATACAGTGAGCTGATTGAGTAAGTATTATGCAATGAATATAGCAATGGCATCTCACATTTGCTTTTCTTTTCTCCTTGTAGTTCATGATCGTTACTGGAGTGTCTGTGTCATTCATAATTGGAAATGTCCTTTCATGGAGGGCTTTAGCTTTAATTGGTGAGTTTTATTCCCAGTTTGAATATAATTCCACCAAAAAAGGAGGGTAGGCATAGCAATGTAACATAAATATTTAGAAAATTAGACATTCAAAGATTCTTTACTGGCCGGGGAACTCACTACACAGGTTTTGCAATTTACTTGCAGGCCTCATTCCCACTGCTGTATTGCTTTTTGGTCTGTTTTTCATTCCAGAGTCTCCTAGGTGGCTGGTAAGAAACAAATTCCTGTATTAATGTATTTTGATAAGGACAGTATGCAGTAATTTGTATAACATCAAGAGTACCAACCAAAGAATGACTGCAGGCAAAGAGAGGACGAGGAAAAGATTTTGAGGTAGCACTGCAGATACTTCGCGGAAAAGATGCTGACATATCTCAAGAGGCGGAGGAAATTCAGGTTCCTTTATGTTCCTACATTATTAATGTTAGATACAATTATGTGTGTGACTTTGCCTCCATTATTAAGAGGGTGTATCTGTGTTACTACCACAGGATTATATAATAACTTTAGATCGGCTCCCAAAGCCCAAGCTGCTGGATTTGTTTCAGAGACGATATTTGCGCTCAGTCACTGTAACTATACCTCTCTATACTCGAACTCATGATTGAAACCTACTTTCTTTTCCTTTCGGATGATGTCACTGTAATATCACTTTACTTTCTTTGAGTAAGTCCCACATTGACTTGGGGTAGAGTTAGGCCTAGCCCAAATTCTAAGACTTTTCTTAAGTGTGTTTGTGATAGACTAGGTGGAGGGGTAGAAAATAAAGTGCATGTTGAAAATGATTTTTAACCTAGAGTGAAAATGATATACAGTTTATTTTCCACCCTCCCAATGTTTGTTGGTGTATGATGTATCAGCTATCAAGAAAATCTGAATTGACTTCCATTTAAAATTTTATTATTCTCATTTTTTACCAACCCAAGCAAGAAGTATACTGTAAAGGCCAACAGCTAACTAGCTTTTATATATCATTTACCAGATTTCAGTGGGACTTATGTTCTGCCAGCAATTAGGAGGAATCAATGGAGTTTGCTTCTATACTAGCAGTATTTTTGAGCTGGCAGGTACTTTTGAGAATTGTTGTAATAGTAACTTTGCAATCCAAATCTCTGGATCACTGACATACTTTCTTCCATACAACGATTTCCTTGCATATCAGATATGATTCCCATTGCCAGTTTCTCACACTTTTTCATGAATAGCCTTTATAATGCATTCAGATTCTAATTTTGTTTTGACTATGCATTTTATGTCACAGGATTTTCTACCACCATCGGGACTATAATATATGCTTGTCTTCAGGTTAGTTTCAACTTAAACGCTTTCTTGAAAAATAAAATATTTGTTTTCCCCTAACCAACTCATCATGTGTTTTTCTTTTTTTCTTTTTCTTTTGCAGATTGTGATCACTGGTATAGGAGCAGCCTTGATAGATAAAGTTGGCAGGAAACCGCTACTACTGGTAGATTCAAATCACAGAACAATTCATCTACTTATTAAGACCCCCTTTCATGTATATTATGCTCATTTTTCTCTTGGTTTTGTTTAGTTAGCTGGATCCGGATTGGTTGCAGGATGTATATTTACCGCAGTTGCGTTCTATCTTAAGGTACATACCAACTGAGAAGTTAGAACCCTATATCTTCCGATTTCTAATCCTGAAATTTATGTGAAATTGATATCCTTGAATGCAACAGGTTCAGGAAGTTAGTCTCGGGGCAGTCCCGGCACTTGCTGTAACTGGCATCCTGGTATGACGTTTATTCTTTCTTTCATGATGCCATTTGCTTGGATTATATCAGAAATATGGACTCATTCTCCATATTACTCTTTCTTTTGCTGATATCAGGTCTACATAGGATCATTTTCAATAGGAATGGGAGCAATTCCATGGGTTGTGATGTCTGAGGTAATTCTCCCTTCTCTGCTTTCAAGTTCTAATGCTATCAGATATTAGAAGTTCAAATTAATTAAACATTTACCTTTCCAAAATAAGGATTGCAATAAAAGAACTAGCAAATATTAATCCTCACAGCTTCTACTCTTATTTTTCTTTTATTTGGGGTATTGGTATTAGTGCATATTACTCTGCCAAAACTTGCAAATTCTCCAGTTATAAAGCCTGCCCTCTCTATCAGAATCAGCTAGAGCTTTTTTCAACAAAGAGATAGCATCATAGCATAAATCTTGCTCGAATATTACCTTTGGTTGCAGATATTTCCTGTCAATATTAAAGGGCAGGCTGGAAGCTTAGCCACTTTAGTGAACTGGTTTGGTGCATGGTTATGTTCCTACACTTTTAACTTTCTCATGAGCTGGAGCTCCTATGGTAAGTTCAAGTTATATTGTTCAGCTTTATTTCATTAAATTTGTGATGATTGGCATTGTTATATGATGTTAGAAATATGATCATTCACGTGTCCTTTACCCAACAACTTAAGCTTTGGGTATAATTGGTTCATGACATGGTCAAAGCATCTATGACTAAGTGGTCTAGAATTTGATTCTTCCGGCCCCCAATTCTTCTAATAAAAAGTTGAGTTTCAGCACATGGTAGGTGGACATGTGCATTGTTCACGCTTCAAGGTCTTTTACCCAACAACTTGATTTTGGAATATTTGGTTCATGACATATGATAACCAGTTACCACTTGGGAATATTAGTAGAAGATTGAAGTTCTAGAAAATTGTAGAACACCTAAATTTACTTGTAGTATTACAAATTTCAGGTACCTTCATTCTTTATGCTGCAATAAATGCAGTGGCTATACTGTTTATAATTGTGATGGTGCCGGAAACCAAGGGCAAAAGCCTGGAACAATTACAAGCAGCCATTAATGCGTAGGAAGCAGAGTTTAGCTTTGCAGTGTGTGATGGGGAAAAAAATAGAAGCAGGTTGGTGATTGAATTACTAGCCATATTGTTTAGTATTTGTTTGCTTGTACATTGATGATTGAATTCATTAAGGTTTATAGTTCACATTAGTTGTCTTCATGTCAATGATTCAATAAGTGTATTCCAAATCAGAAGTGTAATATTTACAGCTGCATTCATAGGGTGGGAGCCTACCACAAAATTCATGGCATGTTTGAATCTGCTTATTGTTTCTCAGGATCAATTTTGGCACTCAACTTCTCATAGAAGCTTCTTCTTAAATTTGATTGAGTTTATGATCGATTGTATCGAAGGTTTCCGAACATGCACTGATCTGTTCACCAGATGTTATTAGCTATCAGTGTGGTAGAGGGTTGCATGCTTAATGGGCTTCTATATTATGGGCCTCAAGTAACAATGCCAATTATAATTAGTTAATATTATTTCTATGTTTATTTCTAGTTTGTTATTTAGATCATGTTCTAGAGTATTCTACTTTCTATGATGGTGCCACATGTAAGGTCACCTTTCATCCCTTAGAGTGGATAGTTAGTATAAGTTGTATGGTTTCCATTATGAAATATTAACAAGAAAATTGACAAAGTTTTATTTTATCTTCTTTTCTTAGTTTTCTTTTGGTTTTCTTCCTTTGATTTTACTTGGTAGAGTTTCTCTCTACCAATTTGGTGCTTTCATCACTAATCTCTTCCTTCCATTGCATCATGGTGCTCAGTTATGATGTATTATCATCCATCCTCTCCGCACAACGTGATCCCAGATCCATCTTCTACACCCATTCTTCACCTTCCTGCCCCGCCATCAATGGTGAATTTTCAGGATCAATATCTGCAGATCCGTGGTTCCTGGATGAAGTATCATACCAGCACACCCAGCCACCTACAATCCCACCACAACCCCCACCCATTCACCACTACCAACATCATTTTCTCCAACATGAGCCAGGTCCTTTCTCCCATTCTCAACAATCATATTACCCACAACCTCCTCCCACTCATTTTGCCCAGCAGATTCCATGTTCACCACCCACCTCTTCACCCACATTGAAACTCATCAAGTTCTCTGGATCGGATCCGAATTTTTGGCTGATGAACACAGAGTTGTATTTCCTACAGCACCCATGGCCGCTGGAAACTCGGTTTGATTTTATTGCCCTGCATCTAGAGGGATTTGCTCTTACATGGTTCCAACTGTGGCGCCACCAGCTTGACTCATGGGAAAAATTCCGAGAAGTATTCAAATTTCAGTTTATAACATGCAGATTTGCGCAAACTGGAGCCAGCAGATCTGAGAAGTCTTCTACGGTGTCCAACAAATTACAACCAATGACAGCTCAGGCAGTGGAATCCAATTGTACAACAATGGAGAAACCTCAGTTTGAGACTTCAACAGTAGTGGAAACCCCATTCAGATCTCAAGAACTTGCTATACTAGAAATTGGTTTGCACAGTGAAACTACAATGGGGGTAGGATCTGAATCCAGGTCCGAAGAAATCTTGGAGGATGAACCTAAACATGTTCCCAACACTCAGGAACAAGTAGAGCCTGCGCAAGTGGATGAGAAGGATTCTTCCCACCGAGTTGATACCTGCTTGGTAGCAACAAAGGAAGTGTTTCAAGTGAATTCTTTCAATAGCGCAAGTCAGGCTGAGAGGGTCTAGTGTGACTCAGGTGATTTCTAAACCTCTACTCATTGCACCCAACCTGTTTGAGAAAATGCTTGTGACAAGGAATAAGAAGATATGTGTTGCTAATACTTTTGAAAAACTGCTAGTGACATACACCAAGCAATATCTAGACTGGCATAGAATGAGACCAGTGAATTTGACATCAGAAATTGCACTGTCATCATTAGATGTACCTGGTATGAAACTGTTTGATCCTGGCATTGTTCAAGTGATTGGTATTTTAACTCTGATATTTGATCAACATGACTATGATGCTATCTCAAGATATGCTACAAGAGATTTAATTTTGCACTACTCTGCCTTTCACGGTCCGCCCAATGCTTATCCTATACAAGCCACACCTGTGGGAAATCAGTCACAATTCAAAAGTTGGGAAGACTTCAAAAGTGCTTTTAAAGTGCACTTTTGTACATCTTATAAAGCCCAGTTTTCAGAACTTTCAACATCAATTACGACAGCTGGCCTTGAGGAGCTTGGAGTGCACAATGTGGATTTTTCTATCGCGCATATGGATGAACCAGACACAGAGTCTATGGATTCCTCTGAACAGGTTTCTTTCGACAGTAGCTTGATTCCTAATTTAGCAATTTCTATAATTGATATTGACTCTGTATACACAGTCCAACTGTCTGTAAATATTCCTGAGACAACAATAATTAACAAAATGCCTGAATCAAGGGATATACAGAACTGTGTTGCTGCTCATTTTGATATTTTGTTAGAAAAGGGCTTCAACCTCAGCTTACTAGAATGGAAGATGATGGGACCAGTGATTCTATTTTTAGAAATTAGACTGTGTCAGTTATATGGAAAAGTAATTACCCTTTTTGATCCTGTTATTCTAGCTGCTACATCTATTCTATCATATGGTAACTTTTCTACGCAGTGTATAGGAGATTCATGTTTGAGTTTCCTAGGTTATGTTATAGCAGCCTCTATCATTCAGAAAGCTACTATTTCTGTGGAAGATCATTACTACTCTACTTTATCTACTTCAGTCCTGAGTCTTCAAGCATCGCACCAGAGATCCTGCTTTGTCACGACTGCAAGAGCTCTTTTGGTCATGACCTCCTTCTGTCACCCCTCAGATGGTACTCCTCCCAGAATACAAACCATTAGGGACTCAGTGAGTATGGGAGACTGCAACAAGATACAAGAAGTTGTTATGTATCCGTTTACAAGTCAGAATTCAAAGCTAGATACAGCAGCAAAGTCCTATGCTACTATTGCTCATGCTTGGCAGCAATATGAATCTCACCATGTACTGGATATTGAATCTGCTTTTCTTATTGGTGTCTTTGCTGGAGCTGAGCTATCTGTCAGGTGCCTTTCTGCTGCACATGCACTATCAATTTCTTCCAGCCCCTTTTCCCCAACCTACATGACTGATACTCATCCTGGTATATACACCATTAACAACTATGTGGGCATGGGACAAAGGAACACAGTTAACACTACAACAATGGGTTCCTTCAATCATACGGTGGCAACATACCCTGGACAGAAATCCTTGCTATATTTTAAAAATGTTATGTTTAAACCTTGTTTTCCTGTTGCAGAGTGCCAATCCACATCTTGGGTTTCTTATAAGATTGCCCTTGATCCTAAGACTTCACACAATCTGTTTGTCAAAATGCCTTATCCAATAAGTGCGGTTGTATGTGATGGTTCACCTGAGCCACTTGATATCATGGTGCTTCAATCTGACCAAGTTGCTATTCACACACATGACCTCCATGTATTAAATCCTATAATATATGATCCTGACATCTTTTCCTTAGGACAGTTTGGCCTAGCCCACCTATATTTCTTGATCATGGATTATTATTTTGATGGGTCATTGGGACCTTCTTCACTACAGCTCCTTCTCCAACAAAGCTTACTAGCGTGGCATTGGGTCAACAAATGTATGGTCTTTATGTGGCAATGTCACTCTACTGGTGTTAGTTTCTTATGGCATAGCATTGTTGTGGACAAGACCATTATAGCACCTTTGGCAATAGGGCGTGGCATTGATTCTTGTTTCTCTGAGCCCCTTCTCAAAATTCATGGAATGGAATTTGACAAGACATGTTTAGTTTGCTTCAGGCCAGAGTTCATTTCACGGACCTTGTACTCTTTTCATGGACTTTGCTCACATAGCACTACACTTCTTGAGTGGATTCTTATTATTGCTTGGATAGTCTATTTCTCATCCTTGAGGACAAGGATGTTTTCAAGGGGATGGTAATGGTAGAGGGTTGCATGCTTAATGGGCTTCTATATTATGGGCCTCAAGTAACAATGCCAATTATAATTAGTTAATATTATTTCTATGTTTATTTCTAGTTTGTTATTTAGATCATGTTCTAGAGTATTCTACTTTCTATGATGGTGCCACATGTAAGGTCACCTTTCATCCCTTAGAGTGGATAGTTAGTATAAGTTGTATGGTTTCCATTATGAAATATTAACAAGAAAATTGACAAAGTTTTATTTTATCTTCTTTTCTTAGTTTTCTTTTGGTTTTCTTCCTTTGATTTTACTTGGTAGAGTTTCTCTCTACCACAGTGATACTGTCACCAGAGCATATTTGTTTCAAGAATTTGACAACTTCATGTTTCCTTATAATCGTGGGTGGTAGGGGTGTCCACCGGTCGGGTTCGGGCCCAAAAAGCTCCACCGACCGAACCCGCATGACACAAAACTGGGCCCGTAACCGACCGTGAGATGTTTCGGTTTGGGTCGGTTTCGGGTTGGTCGGGTTATGAGGCGGGTCGGTCGGGTTCAACATAGAACCCTAATTTCATTAAACTAAGAACAAAATCAGCTTATCAAAAAAAAAACCAAGAACAAGTGTCAGATCAGATCCGGAGATACCAACTACCAAGTTTTCCATTGCTTTCCTCATGCGAAATAGATTGTTCACTTCATCCTTGCGATTTCATATCAGAATCGATGGCAATGAAGATGAACAAACTATTTCGGATCAGAGAAGCATGGAGGTTTGAGACGTGTGAAGGAAAAAGCCATGCACTGTGACTGTGGTGGTGGAGTGGCTAGGGTTTGACTTTTGAGATGTGTGAGGACTGAGGATATTCTGAGATGGGTGATGGAGATGTTGAAGTGGCGGCGGAAAGGAGGAGGAGAAGGGTGGTGGCGGGAGGATGAGGAGAACTGTGGAGTGTGGTGGTGGAGTGGCTAGGCCGCTAGGGTTTGAGATGTGTGAGGGCGCAGAGGATGGTGGCGCAGAGGATAAGGAGAAGGGTGGTGGCTGCTAGGGTTTGGAGAGAAGAAGAAGAAGGGGAGAAGGGTGGTGGTGGCGGGTTTGAGAGGTAGGGTTTGGAGAGAAGAAGAAGAAGGGGAGAAGGGTGGTGGTGGCGGGTTTGAGAGGTAGGGTTTGAGAGAAGAAGAAGAGGAGGAGAAGGGTGGTGGCGGCGGCGGGTTTGAGAGGTAGGGTTTGAGACTTTGAGAGAAGAAGAAGAAGAGGAGAAAGGTGGTGGCGGCGGCGGGTTTGAGAGGTAGGGTTTGAGAGAAGAAGAAGAAGAAGAGGAGAAGGGTGGTGGCGGCGGCGGGTTTGAGGGTTTGAGAATTGAGAGAAGAAGAAGAAGAGGAAGAGGTGAAGACTGTAGAGAAAGAGAGAGGAGCCGGATATTATTAGGTTTAGTTTGGGTGGGTTGGGTTTGGGCCTTATTGGGCCGGGTGAATATTTTTTTTTATATTAGGTTCGGTCGGTTCGGTCGGACCAGGCTCCAAACCGTAACCGACCGAACCAACCCAAATGGAGCCGGTTTTTTTCATTACTCAACCCGCCACCCGACCCGACCGAACCGAAAAGGCCTTTTTTGGTAGCGGGCCGGTCGGTTTCGGTCGGGCCCAAAAAAGTTGGACAGGCCTAGTGGGTGGTTTATATTGACTAGCTGATGCTCTTAATGGCTAATTCCGATAACTTATCAAAAGCCCCGGGCCTTAGGATGAACATCACTAAGTTCCTTATGTGACCTTTTATTTTGCGGAGGTTTTAAAATCCTTGCTAAACACTTTTTTTTTTCAGGTTCACATTTTTGCGGCCGTCTAAAACCATCACTAAACCATCACTAAACTCGTATGTGTATGTCGCCAAATGATGTGGTCTATGTATCATCTTGTCTCCATCTTCATGTTCTTCTTCATCTTCACTTTTCATTGTTCGAAACATTCATGCAACTATTTCCTGAACGGGTGACGATATTTGTTAAAAAAAAAAACACTCATAAAAGGTAGAGATGAAAAAAAAAGCCAAAGTAAAAAAATAAAAAATAAGAACCAATTAAAAATTGAACTTTAAGCTCCAATATCATATCTAATGCTATCAAGTATCAACACACTCTTTTAAATTCACTTTATCACGCTATCAATATAATTTGTTTATTTTCTTGAAAAGTCAACATATTTTTTAATGTGTTGATTTTTTAAAAAATAAACCAACTACATTAAGAGTGTTGAAAAACGTGTACAGAGGAGTGTGTTATATCAACATCATCAATAAAAAAAATGTGTTACAACCAAAATTACTATTCAAAATTAAATTAGGAGCGGTACCAATACACACTTTTAATTTTAAACACATGTTTCAAAACTTTTCATATGATTAGTTTATTTTTTAAAAAGTCAATAAAAAAGTAAAAAGTACTATGTTGGTACTATTTCTCAAATCAAATTGTCACTCAAGTTCCCCGTATTCTCAAGAAAGATGGATGATTAGCCATGTTTTTTGCAGCTAGTTGGCCACCATGACTTCACATTAAACACCTCTTGTTTACGTTTTCTCGGTGAACTAGCTATGCAAATGCAAGAGTGCTGCAAGGTAGATAGATGCACAGAAAAAGGGAGAGCGGCGAGTAACGAATCTTTGGAATAGGGGTGTACAAGGGACGGGTTGGGACGGGTTTTGGTTAACCTAACCCGACCCTAAATATTGATCGGGTCAATTCATAGACCCTAACCCGTCCTTAGACCCGAAGCAACCCGACATTATGCGGGTCCAATTTAGGACGGGTCTATGTAGGACGGGACCGGGTTGGCCGAGGGACAGTAAGTTTAAGACTATTTTGATACTAATTGTAAAATTTAAAGATAATAACATACTAAAAGAGTTATAAGTTGGAACTATTTTTTAGAAGAAATAACTTGAAAGAATCCAATTCTTTCATAATCTATTGCACTTGAGAGGTTTACATTTGGTTTGATCATTTCTTCACTTGTCTCACATATATGATACACACACATGATTTTCTCTTGTTAGAGCATGAAAGTGTCAATAGTTTGACCAACGTTTATTTAATTCATAAGGTAAATGTTAAACATTTTAATTTCATCTACATGGTAAGATAAATTTGAGCACCATGTATCACATTTTAATCATTATAACAAATTAAAATTTTATAAAATATATATGTGGGACGGGCCGGGTGACCGAGTGTCAACCCGAACCCGACCCTACCCAAAGTCAGGTAACTCAAATATCAACCCGAACCCGATCTCTTTTAATGATCGGGCCGGGTTCAACCCGACCCTAAAGACTTGGGCCGGGACGGGTTGGCGGGTAGGGCCGGGTCTTGTACACCCCTACTTTGGAAGTTGACAGTTACTTAACCGCATTGAAAGCACACACCTTTGGGGTTGGGGGTTGCTGGCTTCTGAATTTTTAAAGCAGTTGGTGGTTTGTGTTTAAATGTCACGTGTGAATTATTTTCTCATATATAACCGTTATCTTGACTGTTATATGTATTATTAATGCTAGACTTTTTAACACAATTCTCACACAATCACGTCAGTTCACAACACACCCATTGCGCTTAAGACTTGACATTCGAAATATCTGCGATTGACTCATATATGAGCGGTCTTCAATAGACGATCTAATAATATAAGCTCTAATATTATATTAAAATTTGAGAGACGTACCTTTTGTTTTTTGTTTTACGATGACACGGGGCTAAAGACCCAACCCAAGAGCAAAGGAAGTAAGGTCCTCTATAGAGACCTAACTTTATACTTATAGTGATGATTGTCTTCCCAAGTTATGTTTTGGAACAGTGATATTGTTTTTTTTTTTTTATAATGAACAGTGATATTGTGATCATTTACAAAACTGAACCCAACATTAACTTTAATATGTTTACAGCACAACTGCGAGTACCTTCTCCACCCAGAGACACACCACATGAGACTAGCTGTTCTTGAATATGACAAATGCCAGCTCTATATACCTCATGGTTTTTAAGATCCCATCACAGCATGCTTGCTTGAGTTTCAGTGTCTTGCACAATTATCAAATACAACTAGGAGCTAGTGATCATTATACACACAAGTGAACATGGCAATCAAAGAGGATGAGGATTATGGTGAAGAGAAAGGAATCAGAGAGCCACTGGTGGAGGAACAGAACAAAGTCAACAAACAGCTGGTCCATGGAAGCAAAGGGCATCCATGGATTGTTTACTTCACTACATTTGTTGCAGTCTGTGGCTCTTATGAATTTGGGGCTGGTGTAAGTGTTTACAACACTTGAAGTCTTGAACTCTATGTTGTAGCATTACCCATCTCCAATAAAAGCGGATTTGTAGTTCAAATCTGTGAAAAAAGTAAACGTTTTGAGAAAAGACACATAAAATAAACTAATCTGACAACATATATATACAACATGCTGGTTTATTTGACTTGATAGTTTAATAGATATGTGTCTCTCTGTGGTGTGGAATGATTATTATTATTATTATTCTGTTTTCAGATTGGATATTCATCTCCGACTCAAAATGCTATCAGGGAGGATCTCAGTTTGTCTTTGGCTGAGGTAACCTCATGGTTGATTTACATTGTTCTGAAAGTGTCAAGTTCAGATAATAAAAAATGAAATGTATGCTAGTAATCTAAAAACTTACACAGAAAGATTGACCAGATTCAAAGACAAACTTGAATGTATTTGATACCAGTACTAGCAAACTAGTTCTTTACTTCATGGATTTGATTTAATTTTCTTTGCTATTTGTGGATTGACTATGTGCAGTACTCCTTGTTTGGCTCCATCTTAACATTCGGAGCAATGATCGGGGCAATCACAAGTGGGCCTATTGCTGATTTCATAGGACGAAAAGGGGTAAGTTCAGGATAATTATTATGGCTGTTTTGCAATTTACTTCTAACTTGTTAACTATTTTTATTTGGGGTATTCAAGGTGCTAAAAAAGTTGAAATCTGATATATGCAGGCAATGAGAGTGTCAAGTGCTTTCTGTATTGCAGGGTGGCTTGTTATTTACTTTTCTCAGGTTCTTACTATAAACCTTTTATGATGTTTGTGCCATAACAGTTTTCCAAGGTTTATGAACTTGGATACTATTTGGATTCAGACTAAAGAGCACACTTATTGAACTTATCTACTAAAAACACATCGAATAGTGAATAAGCTCCAATAAGTGCTCTTTGCTCCGCATCCAAATGGGCTCTAAGTCACTAACATAACAGAACTTATTTTTGTTTAATACAGGGCCCAGTGCCTTTGGACATTGGGAGGCTAGCAACAGGATATGGAATGGGAGTTTTTTCATATGTGGTTGGTTGGTTTTCTTTAATACAGGGCCCAGTTTTTTACTGAAATAACTCACAAAACGTCATTTCAGACACTTCCATAAATTCAAATCTGACTATATATTTTATGGATTATAAGGTTCCTGTCTTCATAGCCGAAATCGCACCAAAAGAACTCCGTGGGGCTCTGACTACATTAAATCAGGTAGATTTTGCAACACTTATTGTGAACTGATTGAATCTGTTGTAATTAGGATGCAATCATCTAACTCCAGCTGTTTTTTTCTCCTTGTAGTTCATGATCATTAGTGCAGTGTCAGTGTCATTCATAATTGGAAACGTAATTTCATGGAGGGCTTTAGCTTTAGTTGGTGAGTGTATGCTTAGTTTCCGTTGGCAAACCTCAGAATGAATTTGCACTGTGTGAAATCACTTTTAGATGACAATATAGATGTTTGTGAGTCATCTCAGAATTTATTCCAATCCCAAAATCAATTATGTTTAGAAATTAGAGAGTAAATTCTGCTTTGAATATAATCAATTGTAAGATTTTACAACTAGATTTCACAACATTACCCTACAAAAATTGCATGAAATTTTCAACTCACTTTTACCAGAAACAATTTTATTCAAAGTCATTTGTGACAATGCCAATCCAAACATGCAGTGTTTTCTTCCCACATTGATTCAAATTCCACCAAAAAGAAGGGTAAGCAGTACATACAAATTTATAAAATTAGAAATTGAAAGATGTTTTAGTGGAGGAACTCACTAGGCAGGTGTTTGCAATTGCAGGCCTGATTCCCACTGCTGTACTGCTTTTGGGCCTGTTTTTCATTCCAGAGTCTCCTAGATGGCTGGTAAGAAATAAATTCACATATAAATGTACTTATAAGAGTTCAATAAGTAATGATTTTCATTCATAACAACCAAAAAATACTGCAGGCAAAGAGAGGAGGGCGTAGAAAAGATTTTGTGGCAGCACTGCAGATACTTCGCGGCAAAGATGCTGACATATCTCAAGAGGCGGAGGAAATTCAGGTTCCTATATTATTAATGTTGACAAAATTATATGTGACTTTGTCTCCATGCACAACTTAAAGCTTTCATAGATAACGTGATTAAGAAGGTGTATGTATCTGTGTCACTGCCACAGGATTATATAACAAGTTTAGAAAGGCTCGAAAAACCCAAGCTGCTGGATTTGTTCCAGAGAAGATATTTGCGCTCACTCACTGTAACTAATCCTCTCTATACTCAAACTAATGATTGAAACCTGCTTTCTTTTCCTTTTTGATAATGCCACTGTAATAGCACTTTACTTTCTTTAAGTATTTTTCGATAGACTAGGTGGAGGGGTGGAATATAAAGTGCATGTTGAAAATGATTTTAATCAAGCAAATATGAAGTTATTTTCATTTAAAGTATTAGTCTTCCCATTTTTCACCAACCCAAGAAACAAGTTACTGTGAAGGCCAACAGATAACTAACTTTTATATATAAATTGCCAGATTGCAGTGGGACTTATGGTCTGTCAGCAATTAGGAGGAATCAATGGAGTTGCTTTTTATGCTAGAAGTATTTTTGAGCTAGCAGGTACTTCTGAGAATTTTCGTAAATTTATCTCTGCATTCCAAGACTTTGATCACTTGAATATAACCTATAATTCCAATTGCCAGTTTCCCACACATCCAAAATTGAACAAACTTCATGATCATTCTAATTCTAACTTTGTTTTGACTGTGGATTTCTTGTCATAGGATTTTCTACCACCATCGGGACTATAATATATGCTTGCCTTCAGGTTAATTTCAACTTAACCACTACTTCTTGCAAAATCAGATATTTGTTTCCCTCTTACTAACTCATCATACATTTTTATTTTTTTTCCTTGTTTTGCAGATTGTGATCACTGGTCTAGGAGCAGCCTTCATAGATAAAGCTGGCAGGAAGCCCCTACTACTGGTAGATTCAAAGCTCAAAAAAATTATCATCAAACTTTCATCTGTTTATAAAGATCCCCTTCATTTATAATATGTTTGTTTTTCTTTCTTGGTTTTATTTAGTTATCTGGATCGGGGTTGGTTGCAGGAAGTATATTTATCGCCGTTGCATTCTATCTTAAGGTACATACCAACTGAGAACCCTATAGCTTCCTGTTTCTAATCTTGAAATTTATGTGAAATTGATACCCTTGAGTGCAACAGGCTCAGGAGGTTAGTGTGGGGGCAGTTCCAGCACTTGCTTTAACCGGCATACTGGTATGACTATCACCCATTTAGATGCAGACCAAAGAGACTTATTGGAGCTTATCTATTGTTAGGTAAGCTCCAATAAGTGTGATTTGGTCCACATCCAAACGGGATCTTACTCTTTCATTCATAATGCTATTTGCTTGGATGTATCTCAGAGATATGAATTCATTCTCCATATAACAGTACTCTTTCTTTTCCTGATATTAGGTCTATATAGGATCCTTTTCAATAGGAATGGGAGCAATTCCATGGGTTGTGATGTCTGAGGTATTCCTCTCTTCTCTTCTTTCAAGTTCTAATGCCAACATGATATTAGAGATGCATATTAATTAAACATTTACCTTTCCAAAGTAATAATTGTAATAAAAGAACTAGAAAATATTGATGCTCACAGCTTCTACTTTATTTTCCATTTATTTGGGGTATTGGTATTGGTGCATATTACTATGCCAAAACTCGCAATTCTCCAGTTATAAAACATGTCCTCTATCAGAATCAGCAAGTTTGTTTTCTTAGTAAAGAGATAGCATAAATCTTGCTCAAATATTACATTTGGTTGCAGATATTTCCTGTCAATATTAAAGGGCAGGCTGGAAGCATAGTCACATTGGTGAACTGGTTTGGTGCATGGTTATGTTCCTATACTTTCAACTTTCTCATGAGCTGGAGCTCTTATGGTAATTACAAGTTATATTTTTAAGCTTTTATTCATTAAAAGAGTGATCATCAGCATTGTTATATGATAAACAGTTACCACTTGTGAATAATAGTAGAAAATTGCAGCTAAAGAAACCTATAGAATATCTAAATTTACTTGTATTTACGAATTTCAGGTACCTTCATTCTTTATGCTTCAATAAATGCACTAGCTATACTATTTATAGTTGCGGTGGTGCCGGAAACCAAGGGTAAAAGCCTGGAACAATTACAAGCAGCCATTAATGCGTAGGAAGCAGAGTTTAGCAGTTTGCATTATGTGATGGGAAAGGAAAAAAGAGGCAGGTTGATGATTGAATCACTAGCCATATTCTTTATCATTTGTTTTGCTTGTACAATTGATGATTGAGTTCATTAAGATTTATGTCAATGATCAAGAAATGTATTCCAAAGCAACAGTGTAGAATTTGCAGTTGCACTTTAGCTCCAAGTAAAATAAAAATAAAAAATCTGATTTTATTGCACTCAAAAAATAAGAACTCAAACTTGTCAAAATATGGTTTAAAAATAATTTACAATGTAAATTTAACTACAAAAAGATCCACTTAGAATACTTTTTCCCCCACCCACCAGTTTGATAAAGAATAAGTTTCCGCCCAATCTTAAAGATTTTTATTATTGCAGACATTATGATACTAAATGTGAATAGATTGAAATCAACAATCCTCAAGAAAGTTAAATTTCAGTGTGCCTAATTTATCTCACCATCACTCGCCCAGAAGTCTGCTATGTTGTTCATACTCTAGATCGATTTATGCAACGTCCCAAGGAAGCTCACTAGAATGCTGCTCTACGAGCTCTTCATTACTTATTAGGGAACATTGTATGAGTGTGTATAGAATTACACGTTAGCATTGCTGACTGTACTATCAGTCAGCACTAGGTTTGTTATGCTGAGTTGGCATTTTCAGTTAGGCTAGGTGGTTATGCTTAGCTGGTGCTTAGCTGGCTAACTGAATCTGTTAGAGTTCTTGTTAAGCTTGTTGAGCAAGCTATAGAGTTCTATATAAGCTGTAATCAAACTCTTGTATCCTCAACTTTTCATAATCAATGATAAACACTTTTCACTATTCTGAGTTTCTCTAACATGGTATCAAGAGCCTTCTACGATCCTTGAGATCCTTCTCTGATTTTTCTTTCTTCTTCATCATCATCATAGCTGATGAAGTTCATGCAGATCATTCTTCTGCAATTCCTATGCCAGTTCCAGTTGTTGTTGCTCCATCACAGTTGAGTTCTTCTACGTTGGTTCACAAGCTCACGCTGAAGCTTGATGATTCCAATTTTCTCTTCTGGAAGCAACACGTTGAAGGCATTGTTCGCACGCATCGGTTACAGAGTTATCTTGTTCATCCAGAGATTCCACCGAGGTTTCTCAATGAGCAAGATCGTGAGAATGCAGTCGAGAATCCTGCATACCAGATTTGGGAGCAACAGGATTCAACGTTGTTCACGTGGCTTCTCTCTTCACTCTCGCCTTCTGTGCTTCCAACGGTGGTGAATTGCAAGCAGTCATGGGAAGTGTGGCAAGCTGTGCTTGATTTCTTCCAGGCTCAGACGATTGCGCAATCAACACAGCTTCGATCTGAATTACGAACCATTACCAAAGGATCGAAGAGTTCATCTGATTTTCTCAAGCGCATCAAGTCGATCGTGAACGCTCTTGTCACGATTGGTGATCCGATCTCGTATCGCGAGCATTTGGAAGCGATCTTTGATGGTTTGCCAGATGATTATAGTTCGCTGATGACGATTGTTTACAATCGCGATCAACCTTGCTCGATCTCGCAGGTTGAAGCGATGATCATTGCGCATGAAGCGCGTTTGGAACGCACGCGTGTGCGTCAGATGCAAGCGTCTTCTCCAGCGGTGTTTCTCGCTCATACGACTGCGCCATCGCTGGCGCCTCCGGATGCGCCACCGCCGGCGACACCTACTGCACCGCCTCCGACGACAGTTGCGCCTCCATCGCCGGTGTACTCAGAGGTCAACTACGCTGCTAGTAGCGTTGACTCGTCCAGATCTGATGATCGCAATCGCTCCGGTAACTCACGCGGTTATGGCGGTGATCGTGGTGGTTACAATAACTATGGTGGACGTGGTGGCCACTCCAATCGTGGTGGACGTGGCGGTGATTGCTCCGTTCAATGTCAGATCTGCCACAAGTATGGCCATGACGCAAGCATCTGTTATCATCGTGGTGGTTCTTCTACCTCTGCTTCATCTTCACACAGTGGTGTTCAACCACAGGTTGCTTTAGCCTCACTTCTTGGCTTCAATCCTACTTTTGGAATGCTACCACAGTTTGGTTACTCTCCTTTAGAGGCATGTCTCAGTTTGGTTCCCCTGCACAATTTGGAGTTTCGTTTACTGGAGCAGGATTTGGAGCTGGTTTTACCTATCCTTCAAGTGCTATGATGTATCCCACTGCACCTGGCTCTCTTCCCTTTGGCATGTTTCCTCGTGCTTCTGCTCCAAATCCTCGGGCACCACAGGCGTTGCTCACAGGACCAGCATCTTCTGCTTCTAACCTTGGCACTTGGTTTCCAGACTCAGGAGCAACACATCATGTCACTCATGATGCCTCTGCAGTTTCAGATAGTGTATCTGTGGCTGGCAGTGATCAAATCCTGATGGGAAATGGTAAAGGTTTAGCTATAAAGTCTGTTGGTTCTGCCTCTTTTCCTTCTCCTTATCACACACAAACCACTCTTACTCTTAAAAAACTTGTTGTTAGTACCTGATATAACCAAAAATCTTGTGAGTGTTAGCAAGTTTGCACAGGATAATGGAGTTTTCTTTGAGTTTCACCCTTTTCATTGTGTTGTGAAATCACAGGACACTTCTAGAGTTCTCCTTCGTGGCTCACTTGACAAGGATGGCCTGTACTCCTTTGATGGCATGCACTCTTCCACATTTCTCAAGAATTCTCTTCCTGTTCAGTTTCCTTCTGTTTTTGCTGTTTCCAAGCATAATTCTGATGTATCAAGTCCTAGTGACTTTGTTTCTAGTATTGTACCTAGCCAAAGTTCTTATGACTTATGGCATAATAGATTAGGGCATCCTCATCATGAGGCTCTGCAGAATGCATTGTCCACTTGTAAGATTCCAATTCCTAATAAATCAAAATTTCATGTTTGTCATTCTTGTTGTGTTGCTAAGTCTCATCGTTTACCATCTTCATCTTCTACTACTAGTTATTCTACACCCTTGGAATTAATTTTTACTGATCTTTGGGGTCCTGCATCAGTTGAAACCAATTCTGGTTGTCTTTATTTTTTAACTTGTGTAGATGCCTACTCTAGGTTTACTTGGATATATCCAATTAAGAAAAAGTCAGAAACCAGCTCAGTTTTTCTTCAATTCCAGGCAATGGCTGAGTTAAAATTTGGTACAAAACTGAAATCAGTACAGACTGATGGAGGTACAGAGTTTAAGCCTCTCATTTCTCACTTTGTCAAAACAGGTATAGATCATAGAATTACATGTCCTCACACACACCATCAAAATGGAAGTGTGGAAAGAAAACATCGTCATATAGTGGAAACTGGTTTGTCATTACTAGCTTGTGCTAACATGCCTTCCCAATATTGGGATCATGCTTTCCTTACAGCCGTTTTTCTCATCAATAGGCTTCCACACCAGTTTTGAGTAATCTCAGCCCTTATCATAAACTGTTTAAAGTTCCAGCTGATTACTCTATCTTGAGAGTGTTTGGAAGTGCATGCTATCCTCACTTGAGGCCCTATAATTCTTCCAAGTTAGAGCTTAGGTCTAGAGAGTGTGTCTTCCTTGGTTACTCTTCTTCTCATCAAGGATACAAATGTCTAGATAGTGATGGAAAGATTTATATTTCCAAAGATGTAAAATTCAATGAATTCAGATTTCCATACACTACATTGTTTCCATCTTCTGTATCTGACTCTTTTTCTTTGGGAATTTCTTCTTGTATACCATTGGTCACACATGATCACACACTGGCTCCTCTCCAAGAGCAGCAGCATTCTGCTCCAGTGGTTTCTTCTCCTCAGCCAGGCACACCAGTTTCTGCAGTTGGCTCTACTGCATCTGTTGAGACCATGCCCTCTTTGCAGACTGCTTCAGGAGTTTCTCCAGCTGTTCAAGGCACTCCTACTTCTACAGGAACCATATTTCAGCAACCAGCAGCTGTCATTTCTCAGGGAAATGTTCATCCCATGCAGACTAGAGCTAAGTCAGAGATTGTGTTACCTAGACTTCACCCTACATTGCTTCTTACACAAGCTGAACCTACTACAACTAAGCAGGCTTTGAAGGATCCTAAATGGCTTCAGGCTATGCAAGCTGAGTATGATGCTCTCGTTGCTAACAATACATGGACACTTGTTCCCCTTCCTTCCAATAGAAGGGCAATTGGTTGCAAATGGGCGTTTAGGGTGAAAGAAAATCCAGATGGTTCTGTCAATAGGTATAAGGCTAGGCTAGTGGCCAAGGGGTATGATCAAGTGCATGGTTTTGATTATGCTGAGACATTTTCACCAGTTGTCAAGCCAGTTACAATCATGCTTATTCTTTCCTTGGCTGTCACTAAACATTGGCATATTCACCAACTTGATGTGAATAATGCTTTTCTGCATGGTGCACTTCAGGAGGAAGTTTATATGGTACAACCACCAGGTTTTCAGAGAGAAGATAGGCAGCTGGTTTGCAAGCTTAATAAAGCTTTGTATGGTCTCAAACAAGCCCCTCGGGCTTGGTTTGAGAAACTTAGAGCTGCCTTGGTCATAAATGGGTTCAAACCTAGCTGTTGTGATCCTTCTCTCTTCACTTTTCACACAGCAACAGATTGTGTTTATATCTTAGTCTATGTTGATGATATAATTATCACTGGAAATTCTCTTCCATTGGTTCAGAAAATTGTTACTCAACTTGATTCAGAATTTGCTTTAAAGCAATTAGGCAAGTTGGATTATTTTCTTGGGGTCCAAGTCCAACATCTTCAGGATAGATCTCTTCTCTTGACTCAGTCTAAGTACATTGGTGATCTATTGGAAAGGGCAGAAATGGCTGATGCTAAGGGTATTTCAACACCTATGGTTGGTGGTGCAAAACTGAGCAAGTTTGGTGCTGATTATTTTTCTAATCCAACACTTTACAGATCTATAGTAGGGGCATTGCAGTATGCTACCTTGACTAGGCTAGAAATTAGCTACTCAGTTAACAAGGTTTGTCAGTTCCTTAGTCAACCTTTGGAGGAACATTGGAAGGCAGTAAAAAAGATTCTAAGGTATCTTAAAGGGACTATTCATCATGGTTTACATATCAAGCCTTGTTCACTCTCTTCTCTAGTGTCTTTGGAGGCCTTTTGTGATGCTGATTGGGGATCAGATCCTGATGATAGTAGGTCCACTTCAGGCTCTTGTATTTTCTTTGGTCCCAACTTAGTTTCATGGTCATCCAAGAAGCAAACTCTTGTAGCTCGATCTAGTACTGAGGCAGAGTATAGGAGTCTGGCTAATACATCTGCAGAGTTGCTTTGGATTCAGTCCTTACTCCATGAGCTGCATGTTCCATTTTCTACTCCCAGAATTTACTGTGATAATATGGGAGCTGTGGCCTTAACTCACAATCCTGTGTTGCACACCCGCACCAAGCATATGGAGCTAGACATCTTCTTTGTCAGGGAAAAAGTCCTCAATAACCCTCTTCATGTGCAACATGTGCCCTTTATTGATCAGATTGCTGATATCTTCACCAAGGCTCTCTCTCCTACTCGCTTTGAGCTTCTTAGAAGCAAACTCAATGTGTGTGAGAAACTAGTTTCTCACCCACCTTGAGTTTGAGGGAGGATATTAGGGAACACTGTATGAGTGTGTATAGAATTACACGTTAGCATTGTTGACTGTACTATCAGTCAGCACTAGGTTTGTTATGCTGAGTTGGCATTTTCAGTTAGGCTAGGTGGTTATGCTTAGCTAGTGCTTAGCTGGCTAACTGAATCTGTTAGAGTTCTTGTTAAGCTTGTTGAGCAAGCTATAGAGTTCTATATGAGCTATAATCAAACTCTTGTATCCTCAACTTTTCATAATCAATGATAAACACTTTTCACTATTCTGAGTTTCTCTAACATTACTTAAAAAGCTATCCTCGGCAAGGTCTTTTTTTAAGGACAGTGCCTTACATCTTAATGCTTATTGTGATTCAGATTGGGCAAATTGTCTTTTGACTCGTCGTTCTCTTATTGGCTATTTTATCATGTTGGATGTTTCTCCTATTTCTTGGAAGACTAAGAAGCAACCGGTCGTTTCTCGATCCCCTGTCGAGGATGAATACAGCTCTATGGCCACTGCCAGTTGTGAGATTACTTGGCTAAGTCTCTTGGTGTTCATCATTCGACATCTGTTTTGTGACAGTCAAGCGGCTCTACACATTGCTATGAATCTTGTTTTTCATGAGCGCACCAAGCATATTGAGGTTGATTATCATTTTGTTTGTGATTAAATTCAAGCTGGTAACATTTCTACCTTTCATGTTCATACCAACCTCCAGCTAGCAGATTTTATACTAAAGGCTCTCAAGAAGCAACAATTTCAATTTCTTTTACACAAGTTGGACATTCAGAATCTTCATGCTCCAACTTGAGGGTGAGTATTGGGATAATTAAAAAGTGAATCTTTTGCAATTAGAAATAGCATATTTCTCCCCTATAATTTTGGGATCTTATGTAATTAGGAATAGGTTTAAATAAGCCTTTGGTCCCTGAAATTGTAAAGGGAATCAAATTGAGTCCCTGAAAAAAAAAATTGAATCAAATGTTATCCCTGGATTTTTTTTAATTAAATTAAGTCATTTTCATCAATCTTGACCCGTCAACGATCCAATGACGGACCTAGTCAGCAGAGGATGTCCACGTGGACCTTTTTCGCATCAATTTTAGTCCCTGTAAAATTTTTAAATCATATTTTCAGTCCTCCTTCCCACCACACACTCCTCTACCTTCTTTACCAATCTCCTTCATCCTCTACCCAGAATTGACGAAAATAACTTAATTTGATTAAAATAAATTCCAAGGATAACATTTGATGAAAAAAATTTCAGGGACCCAATTTGATTCCCTTTATAATTTCAGAGACCGAAAACTTATTTAAGCCTTAGGAATATCATATTTCTGTCATATAATTTTGGGATACTTGATAGTAAATATCTCAGTTCTATCTTCTATTTATGGACAATATATTTGGTACATGTATAGCTCATAATTAGCTCCTAATTTCTAGGAAGATTTGATCAGTGGAGTAAGTTGTATATAATCCTCTAAATATCATTGTGAATATTAGAGTCAAATTTCATGTTCATTCTTTATATGTCTATGTGTAATTAATGTTATCACTTGTTGTTATGACAGCATGCAGCCACAAACTAACTTTGGGATGTAAAAAAAAATGCAACCACCAACGAAGTCCCCAACGGTTTTAGTTGTTTCTTTTTCTTGTATTTATGATAACCTCACCGAAAATTTATAAAGAGGAGACCATAAAGACTTGGAACACAACAACTGCAAGTCTGCAAATGCCTTATCTTCTAATCATCTAATGATTATAACAAATTCCAGCTTTGTGTGGTACACTACTTGCTTTATATGCCTCATGCTTTATAACATAACATGCAACAAGATCCCATCACAGCATGCGTTTTTGCATTTGAGTCTCTTACCAACTCATCATATACAACAAGGAATTAGTGATCATACACACAAGTGAACATGGCGATCAAAGAGGATGCTGAATATGGTGTGGAGAAAGGAATCAGAGAGCCACTTGTGGAGGAACAGAACAAGAAACTGGTCCATGGAAGCAAAGGGCATCCATGGATTGTTTACTTCACTACATTTGTAGCAGTCTGTGGTTCTTATGCATTTGGGGCTTGTGTAAGTGTTATAATGCACTTCAACTGTTCCTAACATTGCCCATCTCCAATAAAAGCGGATTTATTATAGTTCTAATCCGAGGAAAAAGAGATCGTTTTGAAACCAATTGAGACAAGACAATAAAAAAAACTAATCATTTACACTTATGCTGGTTTATTTGACTAAGTTTGATAGATGTGTCATTCTGTGGAGTGATTATGTTCTTTTTTCAGGGTGGATATTCATCTCCTACTCAAGATGCTATCAGGAAGGATCTCAGTCTGTCTTTGGCAGAGGTAACCCAGTAGCTATTGAAGCTTTGATCCAAGTATTCAACTGCTTCACTCTAGTAGTGTTAAGATTAATGAAATCGTGGGAAATAGATTGAAAATGATTCACCAACCTCGGCGGTTAGACTTTCAGTATGCTTCTCGAGGGCCAAAAGCTTATATACTTGATATGTTGGGAATCAAGAATATGCAGCAAGAAATATATACAATGTTCTGAAAGTGTGAAGCTCAGCTAATACAAAAATAAATGTCTGCTGGTGATCTAAAAAGTTTCAAAAAATAATTTCAGGAATTTTTTTGTTGCAAACTCTTGATTATAAGTTTCCCAATGTTAATATATAAACTTCACTTCATGTATATGATAGCAGTGCTGGTAAACTAGTTCCTTATTAATGGATTTGGTTTAGCTTTCTTTGCTTTTTTTTGTGGATTGAGTGCAGTACTCCTTGTTTGGGTCCATCTTGACTATTGGAGCAATGATTGGCGCAATCACAAGCGGGCCTATTGCTGATATTATAGGAAGAAAAGGGGTAAGTTTAGGAAAATTATGATGGTTGTTTTGCAATTTACTTTTAACTTGTTAATCATTTTTATCTGGAGTACTCAAGGTGCTAAAAAAAGTTCAAATCTGAATATATACAGGCAATGAGAGTGGCAAGTGCTTTCTGTGCGGCAGGATGGCTTGTTATTTACTTTTCGGAGGTTCTTATTACAAAGCTTGTGTGACGTTTGCCCCATAACCATTTTTCAAGGTTTATGACCTAACATAACAGAACTTATTTTTCATTTATGCAGGGCCCAGTGCCTTTGGACATCGGGAGGCTAGCAACAGGATATGCAATGGGAGTTTATTCATATGTGGTTGGTTAGACTTGTTCAGTAAAATAATTTACCAGATTTCATTTGAGACACTTCCATGTTCAAATTATTATTGTTTGACTGTATATTTTATGAATTATTATGTAAGGTTCCTGTCTTTGTAGCCGAAATTGCACCAAAAGAACTCCGTGGAGCTCTGACTACCTTAAATCAGGTAGATTTTGCTTTACTTATTGTAACTTTGGGCACTGATTACCTTATACAGTGATCTGATTGAATCTGTAACTCTGTAGTAAGTAGTGTGCAATGATAGTAGCAACAGCATCTAACTTTTGCTTTTCTTTTCTCCTTGTAGTTCATGATTTGTGCTGCAGTGTCTGTGTCGTTCATAATTGGAAATGTAGTGTCATGGAGGGCTTTAGCTCTAATTGGTGAGTTTTATTCCCAAGTTGAATAAATTCCACCAAAAGAAGGGTGGGAAGAACATACAAATTTAGAGAATTAGAAATTAAAAGATACTTTACTTGAGGAACTCACTAGGTTGGTGTTTGAAATTGCAGGCCTCGTTCCCATAGCTGTAGTGCTTTTAGGTCTGTTTTTCATTCCAGAGTCTCCTAGATGGTTGGTAAGTAATTCCTGTTGTTGAAGAGCGTGTTTAAATGAGTTTGTTGCTAGCACTCCTCTTCCTGTATTAATGTACTTATAAGAGTACCATATGCAATGATTTGCAATTTTGCATAACATCAAGAGTACTACCAACCAAAAGAATGACTGCAGGCAAAGAGAGGACGCAGAAAAGATTTTGAGGCAGCACTGCAGATACTTCGCGGGAAAGATGCTGACATATCACAAGAGGCTGCGGAGATTCAGGTTCCTTTATAAATATTAGATAAAATTATGTGTAGACTGTCACATGAACAACTTAAAAGATAAAGCATTCCAAAGATAATGTGATTAAGAGGGTGTATTGTGTTACTGCCACAGGATTATATAACAACTTTGGAACAGCTCCCAAAAACCCAGCTTCTGGATCTGTTTCAGAGAAGATATTTGCGCTCAGTCACTGTAACTATACTTCTCTTCACTCAAACTAATGATTTGAAGCTTCTTTCTTTTCCTTTTTGGATAATGTCACTTTACTTTCTTTAAGTATGTTTTTTATAGACTGGGTGGAGGGGTGGAAAATAAAGTGCATGTTGAAAATGATATACAGTTTATTTTCCACCTTCTCAAGTTTTTGTTGAATCAAGCAAATCTGAAGTGATTTCCATTTAACATTTTAGTCTTCCAATTTTTCACTAACCCAAGCAAGAAGTATTCTGTAAAGGCCAACAGATAATTAACTTTTATAAATTAACTACCAGATTGCAGTCGGACTTATGGGTTGCCAGCAATTTGGAGGAATCAATGGAATTTCCTTTTATACAAGTAGTATTTTTCAGCTAGCAGGTACTTTTGTGAATCGTTGAAAATGTAACTCTGCATTCCAAGTATCTGATCACAATCATAAGTTCTTACATCCAACCATTTCCTTGCATATAACATATAATTCCCATTGCCACTTTCCAACACTTCCAAACTTGAATAAACTTCAAGATTCATTCAGATTCTAATTTCGTTTTGTCTATGAATTTTATGTCATAGGATTTTCTACCACCATCGGGACTATAATATACGCCTGCCTTCAGGTTAATTTAAACATAACCACTATTTTTTAAAATATCAGATATTTGTTTCCCCCAGACCAACTCATAATATTTTTCCCCCTTCTTTTGAAGATTGTGATCACTGGTCTAGGAGCAGCCTTGATAGATAAAGCTGGCAGGAAGCCACTACTACTGGTAGATTCAAACCGCAAAACAATTTATCTTCGAACTTTCATCTTTTATCAAGATCCCCTTCTGTGAGGGTTCTAAATTATAGTCAGTGGTCTTGTTGTGTTTTAGCCTCGGTTTGATTTTATTTTTTTGCTTTAGTTATTTGTGTTGGGCTCTTAGTTAGTATGGTTAGTTTATTATAAATAGGAGTACTCTCCTTATGTTAGAATTGTAAAAGAGTTTCACCCTTGAAAGAAGTTTTCTTTCTTGTGAATCCATTAGGATTGTTTTGTGTCCCTCTATCTGTCTCTTCTCTCTTCTTGTTTAATTTTCCAGTTTAAATATTCAAAATTACCAAGAAAATATTTCTTTTCTCCTCCTTTTACCTTTTGGCTGCTGTTAGGGTTTCCTAATCATAACACCTCCATTTATAATATGCTTATTTTTCTCTGTTTCATTTAGTTATCTGGATTGGGGTTGGTTGCAGGATGTCTAGTTACAGCAGTTGCCTTCTATCTTAAGGTACATACCAACTAAGGACCCTATAGCTTCCTGTTTCTAATCCTGAAATAGTGAAATTTATATCCTTGAGTGCAACAGGTTCAGGAGGTTAGTGTGGGGGCAGTCCCAGTACTTGCTGTAACTGGCATACTGGTATGACCGTTACTCTTTCTTTCATGATGCTATTTGCTTGGATGTATCTCAGTACTCATTCTGCATATGACATGCTCTTTCTTTTACTGATATTAGGTCTATGTAGGATCATTTTCATTAGGAATGGGAGCAGTTCCATGGGTTGTGATGTCTGAGGTACTCCATCCTTCTCTGCTTTCAAGTTCTAATGTCAACAAGATATTAGAGATGCAAATTAATTAAACATTTACCTTTTCAAAAGAAGAATTGCAGTAAAAGAACTAGCAAATATTGATCCTCACAGCTTCTACTTTTATTTTTCTATTGGCATGGGTGCATATTACTAGGCCAAAACTTGCAAACTCTCCAGTTATACAACCTGCCCTCTCTATCAGAATCAGCAATTTTTTGTTCGGAAAAGAGATAACATAAATCTTACTCAAATATTGCCTTTGGTTGCAGATATTTCCTGTCAATATTAAAGGGCAGGCTGGAAGCTTAGCCACTTTTGTGAACTGGTTTGGTGCATGGTTATGCTCCTACACTTTCAACTTTCTCATGAGCTGGAGCTCCTATGGTGAGTACAAGTTATATTTTAAAGCTTTATTTTATTGAAAGTATTGAATAATCAGCATTGGTATATGATAAACAGTTACCACATGTGAATAATAGTAGAAGATTGAAGCTCAAGAAACCTGTATAACACCTAAATTTACTTGTATTTATGAATTTCAGGTACCTTCATTCTTTATGCTGCAATAAATGCACTAGCTATACTATTTATAGTTGTAGTCGTGCCGGAAACCAAGGGTGAAAGCCTGGAACAATTACAATCAGCCATTAATGTGTAGGAAGCAAAGTTTAGCGGGTCGCAGTGTGTGGTGGGAGAGAAAGATAGAAGCAGGTTGATGATTAAATCACTAGCCATATTGTTTATCATTTGTTTGCTTATACATTGATGATTGAATTCATGAAGGTTTATATTTCACATTAGTTGTCTTCATGTAAATCATTCAAGAAATGTATTCCGAAGCGCAGTGTAGAATTTGCAGTTGCACTTTAAATATGGTTCCCAATCTTCAAGATTTTTATTATTCTAAAAAGAAACTAATCTCCTTGCAGACATTATGTTACTAAATGTGAATAGATTGAAATCAACAGTTCTCAAGAAAGTTGAATTTCAGAGGGTAGGACAAAGGTCCTACTACAAATTCATAGCATGTTTGGATCCGCTTTTTATTTCTTAGAATCAATTCTGGCTCCCAAAAGCTAGCTAGTCACAGAAGCTTCTTCCCAGAATTGATTTTGACTTTAAAATCAACTGTAGAAGAATTTTCAAACATGCTTTGATCTGTTCACCACATGTTATTAGTCATCCAGTGATATTGTCACAAAAGCTAATTGTTTCAAGAATTTGACAGCTTCATAATTCCTTATAATCTTGGGCGGCTTATATTGACTAGCTGATGCTCCCCTCTTAATGGCTAATTCTGATAATTGATCAAAAGCTCCAGGCCTTATGATGAATATCACTAAGTTCCCTGTGTGACCTTTATCCTTGTGCACCTTATACAGAGCCCCGAATCCACTCTCAAGAGAGGAAACACAACTTTTGAAAATGGCAACTGATTCCTCCCTTTTATCCTCCAGAAAACTAGACTCATCTTGGATTTCCACAAACACATTCAACTGCTTTGGCCTTGACTCCTGATCCAAGAAACTTGCATACTCAACAATCTCAATTCTCATAGCACCACTCAGTGCAAGTTGAAAGTTTTCAACTCCTAAAATCAAGTCTTTCTCTGTCAGAATCTCAGAAGGACTTTTAGGTGCCCTCATCACAAATTCCACTTGTGGAGATGAATTATGGAAGCCAACAACTCTCACTATGTCGCCCAACCGGTAGCGATAGAATCCTCGATAAGTAGTCACAACCACTTCATACATCTTCCCAACCTCCACACTGCTAAGGTCTACTGTTTCTTCACCAGCATCATCATCCACATCCTCATTCATGTCAAATGGAAGAAACTCAAAGTAGGCAGCAGTAGGAAGCATAACAAATCGTGTTGTCTCAGGAGGTTGCAGTATGTCTAAATTTATACCAACGGTGCATTCTGAAGCAAAGTAATCTCCTCCTAGAATAGGAACCTCTCCTGCATAGTGCTTGAGCTTTTGGTAGTACTGTTTCATGCTTCCCGTGGTTACAGTCCTAATATAACGAATATTCGGCCACAACCTAGGTATAATCCCTTCCCAGTTTTTACCTTCACAAGCTAACCTTATTCTTTTTGAAAGTTCTGGCTGAGCCCCACCAAGTTTATTGATCACAGCTTCCCTCATTGCCACATCTGAAATTGCCGAACTTGGAATCCCAAGTTCAAGATCATCACATAGTTGCTCCCACTTGGACTCTAGAAGACCATATGCTTTAACCAAACCTATGGCATAAGGGGCCATAATTCCATCTATAACATCCAGATTCCTAAGACCACATAGAAGGTGGCAATACACTTGATGCTCCACATGAGATCCAAGAATAACTTCTAAGGGACTGGAAAATACAGCAAGTTGCTGAGGGGTGGCACTACCACTTTGAAAATAATATGTAGAGGCCGCCATAACCTTCAGGCCACATTTAGTATAAGTAATGTTGTCAGCATAGAGAAACCAGAGGATCTTGTTGACTTCAGGCTTTGGAGGAAACAATCTGCAAGGAGGTTCAAAAACACATCTTGTTAAATAATCAAACCTGAGACCCCTCAAAACTATGACTGGAATTGAAATTTAGAGTGTGTTTGGTTTCCCGAGAATCAATTCAGGTAGTGTAAAATCAATTTTGGATGAAAATATTAATGTTTGTGAGTCATTTACGAGGAAATCAATTCTAGATTTTTGGTAAAAGCTAGAGAGAGTAGCTTATGTGTTGAACATAATCAATTGTGATATTTCACAACTGAATTCCATAACATTATCCAAAAATAAATCATTTTTTCATAAATGTATTCTAACATAACTTGCATCACTTTCAAGTTTCAACTCACTTTTATTATAATCAATAATTGCAAACGCTAATCCAAACCCACACTTTGTTGGTTAATTTACCTCTGATGAACAGCAATGCTGCCGCGGTGACCGATAAAGGAGGCAGCTTTGGAAAGGTCTGAATCATAGTAAGGGATCAATTTTGGTTTCATAGAGGTTGTTCCTGAGCTGAGAAAGAAAAAAACACAAACAAGGGGTAAGTGAATGTGCATGATTGATATGAGAATTTGAGATGAGTTAAGAGGGATAAACATATTAACATTTCCACCTGTAGAAGAAGCAGAGGGGAGGATCAACAGAGAGAAGAGGGTGATGATGATGAGGATTGTCTTCTTTTCCATCTGCCATCTGGTTGATATAGTCAGCATAATCTTCATAGGAGGACAAAGGCACAACCCTTGTGAAAGTTGCAGGATCAGAAGGGTCCCCTTTGTGTTTGAAGGATTTGAGATAGCTTACATTACCATTGTGAAGAAGGATTGAACGGAGAGTCTCCAATTGGTGATGCTGGGCGTTTTTGGTAGACTCGTCCAGCTTCTGTATCAGTTCTTCATCTGTCATCATGTCTTTGTTTTTCTATGTTGATGTTCAAGAACAAAAACTTCTATGATGATGTTCAAGAACAAAACTTCATGCGCTAATTTTGTTGCTTGCAGCTGTTGACTTTTATGTTGATGTTCAATGTAAGAAAGGAACTTTAATAGAAGGAACTAATAATAATACTTAAGTTTATAATACCATGTGCTGAGGGTGAGCCTTAGACAACTAGTTATTGTCATGTGACTTTGCAGGTACATGTTGGAGATGTAGAATCAGCCTCTTGTAAAAATGCACTACAAGACTGCCTACATTAGATCTACAAAGTCGATCCAGCCGCTCCCTAAACTTCGCAGATAGCAAAAGCTTTATAGCATCATATTTACCCGAATATAATACCATGTGCTGGTGAGGTGACTTTCTGTATATCCATTCTTATGCTGAAAGTTAGCATCAAATTGAACATGAGTATGAAAAGCATTGCAAAACTTGACTTTCTTAAAAAATCAAAAAAATGATAAACCGTCGACAGCAGGGTTCGAACCTGCGCGGGCGTAGCCCAACAGATTTCAAGTCTGTCTCCTTAACCACTCGGACATATCGACTTTGATGTTTAAGGATTCCTAAGATGAAATTATATCATACTCATATTGTTCTTCATCATTGCTGTGTTTCAAGAACACCTCACACTCCTTATCTTCCATCTTCAACCTTTGCATGTTCGAGTTTCCGATGAGAACATAACTTCAGAGTTCAGACCATAACAAAATGAACAGTTTGGTAGCACCGGCAACGGTGCTCCATTACCCTCTGTTCCGAAGCAGCAACACCACCAACCTTCCAAGGTTCCAATCCACCCTTTCAACAATTACAATATCGCCAACAGTTTCTCACTCTCTGCTTCGCCGCACGCTCTCTGCACGCGCCGCCGCTTCCGATGAAGCAGACACACAAACAGTAGATGAGGAGGTGAAATTAGAATCCGAAACCACCGAGGGAGGAAGCACTTCCAGTTTTTCTACCCCACTTGACAAAGAGCTCAAAAAGGTTGGTGCCCACCATGGAATCTTTGTTGAATTTCAATTTACATGAAAATCTAAGGCTGCCCATTTTGTCAAAAATCTTGCTTTCTTAGAAATTCATATGATGGAATTTTCTGTTGTTGCATGTTGCTAAGAGAAGATGCTGATTTTGTGTGTGTTTTTTTTTATGTGACAGGTTGCTCAGAAGACTGCTGCTACCTTTGCACCAAGGGCTTCAACAGCTTCAAAGAACCCTGCTGTACCTGGATCAACCTTGTACACTGTTTTTGAGGTTCAAGGATATGTATCCATGTTGTTGGGTGGAGCTTTGTCTTTCAATCTCATATTCCCATCAAATGAACCTGATCTTTGGAGATTGATGGGAATGTGGTCTGTTTGGATGTTCAGTAAGTTTGCTGCACCTACCTATTTGAATCTGAATTGGAAGTTTCATGAATGATTTACCAATGATTTACTAATTGTGATGATTCTTTAGTTAGGGTGAAAGTTTTATGATGAATACAATGCATTGTGTGATTGCAGCAATTCCTTCGTTACGAGCTCGAGATTGCTCGAAAAATGAGAAAGAAGCTCTCAACTATCTTTTTCTCCTTGTTCCATTGCTCAATGTTGTGATACCATTCTTTTTGAAGTCCTTTGCTGTTGTTTGGTCAGCAGATATAGTAGCCTTCTTTGGAATGTATGCATGGAAGGTACATCTACTACTATTTTGTTATTGTAATGTGTTTTTCTTCCTTTCTTTCTTTTTCTGTTGTAATGTGTTCTCTGAATTCTGAAGCATATGTGATATGTTTTGCAGCTTGGTTGGCTTCAGAAAACAGACTAGGGAACCCAAATTGGTGGTTGGCTTTTGACTTTCACATGGTTCTCAGTTATATATGACACACAGCTAGTTAGGTGCTCTACATTGATGGGAAAATTTCATAGTCCCCTACACCAGGATGGTTGAATTGTGTTTAAAGCTCCTATAGCTTTTGCAACTACTAGGGGAGCAAGAAACCTCACATTGCAGTAAATGCCATCTTGAAGTTATATATACCATCTTGCAGTTTTGCTATTATCAAATGTAGAAAAAAGCCATAGCTTGTTAAAAAAAATTGCATCTTGTGATCCTCTACCTCACATTGTAGAAAAATTGAAATTCCCTGATATTATCAAAGATGGAATGTGATTTAACCGTGATTTTAAGTGCATATATCTCATCGTTTCTTAACTGGACTAATATTTAAAACTAACACTACAAATTTTAACCTATCATATGGTTAATGAAGTGTAAGGGCCAAATATCTATTGCTAATTATGCATCACTGTTTGGTAAGGCATTTGAATATTTGAGCCATTGCTAAGTTCTTGCCATAATTTGGTTATGATGACTATGAAAAAGGAAGATGCTCAAACAACCAAAAGAACATGAAAAATATAGTTATTAAAACAAGGAGGCCAACGTCCAGTCAGAATAATTGTTCACCAAAGCTTTTCTTTTTCGATCAAAATCAACATCACATTGTTCAACACTAGCAACACCTTGAAAAAGTATGAAACTGAAGGCTGTTAAGTCCTCCCAACATTTGGGGGCTCCTTAAGTTTTCAACTATCAGATTTTGTCTAAGGTTATCTTAATAATGATTCCGAAGCAAACAATATCCACTCAGTACAGAATTTCGAACACTATTGGAAGACTTCCTACAATTGCAACAATTTCTTTCCTTTGCAGAAGAGTAATAAAACTTGTAAATTCATAATCTACCGTTTCCTTTTACTGGAGCTTCTCCTTTCGACCTCTCTTTCAGCCACCAAAACACCAAACTCAGAACCAAGCATGTCGTGTATATCAAGATTTAGAGAAAGGCTTAGATCAATAATTCCTTTGATGATTTCGACAGTAATAACGAAGCCCAAGGTCGACAATACTCTAACAGCATTAGCAGCCCGGCATATATATTTTCTTGTCTCCAATGCTGTATAGTTTTTCTCTTGTTCTTCAAGATCCCTGGAATTTTTGTTGGGGGATGGAACTTGGGGATCAGACTGGTTCACTTGATCTTCTACCATCTCATCTCTAGCTTCAACATGTTCCCCCACCCATATGAATCCATTACAACCAAGTATCAAATCAACACCATACTGCTCTAGATGATGGAAATGTAGCTTTTGTCTCTTCACTAAATATGGTGGGACTGTAAGCAGTTGACCGCTATTAAGCTGTCATACAACTGAGAGCCATCAGTAACAGCATAAGACTTCAAGAATATGATCCAAATAAATTTAAGCAACCAGAATAAATTACATCCCATGTAGAAATCATTATAAGTACCATGGGAACAAAAATTGTATTTACCCCTACATTCCAGGATGCTTGCATCACATTTGAATAATAAACAATTGCTGGAAGCTGTGTAGTTTTATATCCATAAGCAAACATTACCTAATCTCACACAACTTTAATTTTGTACTGTCTCCTATTTTATGCAACTTGCTATAATTTTTTGAGTGAAAAAATTTATAATATGATTTACAAGGTTTTCAATTTTGAAGACTACAAACCTTTCCATATTTTTTACTTCTTGCTTGAAGATGTAAGCCATCATGCTGAAAACCACGAACTTCGGCCTGAGGCAAATGTACATAGTTAAGGACACTAATCAACCGATACTCTTTTTCATCCAGTGTAAGTAAATTTTAGTATAAAAGACAGAGTTAGACTTACACAAACAACATCCTTCTCCTCGAAAATACAGCGCATATTTAGCTCATCTACAGATGTCCTCCGCCTCTAGAAGTGGAAAAATTAGTTTAAATGAGGGGTATCAACCTTAATTGGGGCATAAAGTCAACAGTATGATATGGTAAAGATGAAAACAAAATGGCAAGCAACCCAATGGAGTACAACTTTTTGTGCATGATAAAATATATGTTTATCAAAACTTAGAACAAATTAGCTGCTTGATAAGTCATAAGCCATAATTGTTTTGCAATTAGCATTTGTACCCCTGACCTCATTTACTGATGTCTTTTAACATTATTTCTTTACAGAATTAAGGTTTCTTCATACAAGCTTAAAAAAATTACACCATGAGGTTATCCACTTCATAAGGAAAGCCATACATGTACCCCAAAATGTTAGCCCAGACCAAATACACAATTCAGGTCATAAATAACTGTTGCAGTCCAACCCACATACAGTTCTGGTTTCAAGTTGGGTACTACTAGAATCAATTATATCCTTTTAAACGCAACTATTTATTGCTTCAATTTGACGTGAGTCTGAGAATACATGGTTTTACTTGAATTTTCTAAACACACATATAGTATCAGTTCAGATTGCACTAAAAACCTGAAAAATACCAGCATTATCCCATCATCTACGATTACACCTAAGATCTGCCCAAAATTACAAAAAAAAATCCCAAGGCACTATTCCATCATCTACAAGTGCAAAGATATCCTAGAATCAACTCACCACTAATCTAAAAATCAACAAATAAAATACTCACTATGAACTGCTTATAACCTAGACAGCAGATATTACCAATAACTGGAAGTAATACTTTAAAGAAAGAAACTACAAAATACATATCTGTTTCCAGTTCATCACTGCTTCTAATCAGCCTGATGTCTTGACACTAATTGTCACCAACTTGAGACAGAATAAAACCCATCAATACTTCAATTCTATCATAGTTGTCTCAAATTAGTTAAATTGACATCTACAAAGTGTACATTTACATAAGCTTTGGAAAGTGCTTTGATGATGTATCTTTTAGCATAAATTTTTCTGAATGTTCTTTCTCTAGCTTCTGAGAAAAACACAAACAGATTTTTTAAAGAAAAGTCTAAATGCCGTAAAAAAAAAATTAACATGTTTTACTAAATAAAGTGTTCTTATTTTTCCTTATAAAAAAACATTTCTGTAGTTTCCAAAAGAGAGGTGCGCAAGCTATACAGATAACAGATGGCCCTTCTGATATAAGATTACAAGATATCCAAAACAGGAGTCATGAAAATACCTGGACACCATCAGGCATATTCATAGAAGAAAGCATCAAAAATGCATCTTGACTGTAATTTATCTCCAATCTCCAACGCTTCTGAGCAACCTGCGCAACAATCAGTAAAATGATGAAAGTGAAATAATTGAAATAAGCACTGTACATTTTCAAATAAACGCAGCAAAACTGTTGATACTATGAGAGTGTACCTCAATAACACGCCCTATAATGATGTCACCAACCTCAGGTTTGTACCTACAATTTACTATATTGCATTAATAAACATAATAATGGAAATAGGAACACTAGTTAAAAAGGAAGGCTACCTAGAGCGCAAGGAGCGGACATAGACAAGCTTGTTAACACGCTCAACAACACCGCAGACTGTGGCAACGACTTCACCATTGAGGTCGCCAGTTCCATGTCCCTTAAGGACGCCATCTTCATGGTTCACAGGGATAGAGTCAGCAATGGTCACAGAAGCATCAGAATTCACCTTCGATGACAGAGACTCCAGCTGCTCCAGAGCCTTTTGAAGACGAATTTTCTGAGTTTGGCTCAATGTTAACTGTATCCCTCTCATCTCTTGTTATCTCTCCTATGACAGTAAACAATTGAAGGAACGTTACTTATGTTATTGTAGAAACCCAAATTCTAAGAGGAACAATTTCACTTGTGGTGTCTGATAACAAGAGATAAAATGAACATTTGTATTGCTCAACACAAATCACACCATACATCAATACAATTGTTGTCCCAGGAGACGAAAATCTCCTACAGAAAGGATTCTCGTCTACGAATGTCATGAGTTTTGAGTACATACAATCATTTTAGGCATTTATCACTAAGGTTGTCAAACTCGCGATTCTACGAAAACTCGTTTAGAGTCCGTAGACTCGACTCACACTCGAGACTCGTAAACTTGCTAAGACCAAAATGAAAAAATACTTACAAAAACTTGTCATACATGGTGTGCAAAGATAGTAGACCAGTACTATTACAAATACATTAACCAAATGAAATCAACATTATGATATGAATTCCGAAATATGAACAATAGCAGAGAAAACAGAACAGTGCAGCAAAAACATAATCAAGGTTCCAAATTCCAATCACCAAAAGTGAAACGATAAACATAGGAATGTGAAGGGGAGAAGAAGGAAACATTCGAAGAAGACACTTACTAGTCACTGAGACAGCAACAGTGCGAGGACGAGAAGCTCTCGTCTTCCAGCGCCGGAAATTGACAGAGAGCGGCGGAGAAGAAGAAATCTTGCAGCTCGCGGTGGCAGCGAAGCTCTGTAAGCGGTAACCTGGTTCTCACTTCTCGGGCAACTGAAGAGAGAGGGAAGAAAAATACCCCTATTAAGTTAAACGGTGTCGTTTAGACTAGGGTTTGGGTAAAACTGATTTTTCTAATTAGCTTGAATAAACACCACCAAGTGCTCCCTCAAACACACCCATATTACTTTTAAAAGGAACAATTAAACTTTCATCTATATACTTTAGAAAAGAGGAAGATTGTGAGTCCCACCTCCATGACTTGACACTCCAAGAATTACTCTTAACCTCCCCCCTCTTTGCAGGACAAGTGTCACCTTCTCATTGTTTTGGAACAAAATAGTAGAAGCCCACATTAATTTCAGTTTTTTTATGGAGGCCCATTAATCAAAGTCATTTGAATGATGATTTTGTTTTATTGTTTTATAACCCCTAATTAATTGCATTCAAAAATATTTGAATTCTTTGTAGGCATGGAAAAGGTAATTTAGTTTTTGAATATGAATCTTCAAACTATTTTTAAAATGGATATTCACAGCCTTCAATTTGAGATTCAGCACCTGCACTGAATGAGTATTTAATTGTGTTCATTCTGTTAACGAAAAAAAGTCAAGAAATTTGAAGTGTGCTAATTCTGCTCAGCAAGTCACGAACAGGGTGAGCAATTCTGCTGGGGAAGTAGAGAAAATAAAGAAATTAATTCTTGAAAGAAATTAATATGATTTGCAAAAAATGTCAAACCTTAAATACTGTAATAACACAATTAAAAGCGTTTTTCCTATTTTTCTTTAATAGCTCATCAGAATGAGTAGTTCACATGAAACGCAAGGTACTTAGTGCATTTAATTGGTGTTAATTTTGCTTATAAAAAAATATACAAATTGGTGTTAATTTTGCTTACAAAAAAGTCAAGAATTAAAATGAATTAAAACAATTCAAACCTAATGAATTTAATTCACGTGCAGCCTTCAATTTTGGTCTATAATAATTAATTTATATACAGAACATTGAGATGGAAAAAAAAAAGATGAAACTTTGATTACGCATATTTCAAATACAATCCATCGTTTTTTTTTTTTTTTCCTTTTTTAAGATGAATATACCAGTAACCCTAATTCTCAAATTCCTATATAAATCACCTCATGCTATTCTTCAACTTCATCATTTATTCCCACCAACTATTAGCTTTGAAATATACTTTGTTCTAATGGCAATCGACGATCTCGCCACCATCGATGCCTCAAAAGAGAACTGGTCTATTGTTTCAAAGGTGAACCGTTTGTGGCTAAGTCCGAGTTTATATGGATCCAAGCTTCCATTTTCCATGGACATGATTCTTATGGATGACAAGGTAAATCACTTTTTCACATAAACCTCTTTGCTTAAACTATAAATCGCTTACGTTCTCCTTTTATTGAATTTCAGGGTTGTAAGATTCATGCTTCGGTTAGGAAGACTCTGATATACCGATTCCAATATTTGCTAAGTGAAGGACGTGTATATCAGATTTCGTTCTTTGGTGTTGGTGAAAGCGGTCGTGATTTCCGACCAACCTCGCATCCATTCAAGATCAACTTTGATATTCATACATATGTGCGCTTGGTTCCCAACAAGGCCATCAACTTAAGCCCGTACATTTTTGTGTCAATATCTAATATAATGTTCAAGGATCTTGATACGTCTTTTCTTATAGGTATATACTCTTTTTTAGCCTTTTGATTTTTAAATTACTGTTCTGGGTTTTGGATTAATGTTTCTATGATTTTGCATATGTGATTGGAATTCTCACTGGTGCAAGTGCTGAACAAGAGTTTGAAAAAGATGGTGGGAAGCAGAAAAGAATTACTATTGAACTTGACCAAGATGGGTACACCCAATGTTCAAAGCTTATTCATATTTTAGACATCTTTAATTATTAAGTTTTTAAGGTTTTATAATTTCTCATGCGTCTTAATAGGGCTCGGGTTTTATGCGCCATCTTGGATCTGTTGATGCAACTAATGTTGTTGTTGTTGTGAGTTGTGTCAAAATAAAGCCCTTTAAAGGTATTTTAAAGTTTCATCTGGTGTCAAATAATTAAAGTGCAGTGACAAATTTTTTTAAGACATTCCTAATTTTTATTTTACAGGTAAGACAAGTCTCCAAAATGTTTATGGAGCTACAAAGGTTCTTTTTAATCCTCTCATAGAAGAAGCTGCTCCTCTCCGAACTCGGTGAGTTCGGTTCTGATTTTTAAATTACTCTCTTTTTTTCTATTTATATCAAATTATATAATCGCCTATCTTCTAGGTTCTTGAAATCACATGATAATGCGGTGCATGTCATTAGTCCGCTGCTAGATTCTGCAAAGAAATCTACCCCTGAAGATGATTTTCTAAAGCAGAATGATGGGAAAACCATCGAGCAACTCAAAGATCTTGCACAGGTATAGATATGAGTTCATAGCTTTTTATTTTTAAACTTAGTATTTACATGAAATCAATGCCTGCAATAAAAACCCAATATATTTTCAGAGGGCTCATGAAATTTTTTAATTTTTAAAATCTCATCCGTTTAAATTATTAATAACATATGTTCGATTCCATATCTTTTATACTTACTGAAAAGAGCCTAAAAGTTAAAACACATGACTACTGATTCATCTTTACAATAAATTTAATCGCCGTGCAACGCACGGGTAAAGAACACTAGTATTCTAAAGAAGCTTTGACTTTTTTTATATCAAATGAAAAGTTTATTAGAGCACAAATCAAATTTAACGGTCCAAATTGATGAAAAATAAATTGTTGTGAGCCAACCTAACAAGACCACCCATAATACTAGGCGCCTCATTTGTATTGTATTGTTGAATATAAGAACTCCTTGAAATAGTTCAAATGTGTGGATACTTTACTTTAGGCTAAAAAACACTTTTGGCCTCTGATGTTTTAAGTTTGTGTAAATTCTGCCTCTACTTTTATTTTTGTCGATGTTTCTACCCCTCATGTTTTCAAAAAGTGCATCGTCTACCCCTCCGTCAGTCAAACGTTAAAAAACTAACGGAATGAGCTGATTTGACTAAATTTTTTATATTTTTTTGGACCTACCACATGGAAATTACAAATGAAATTGGAAAAATGGGGCATGGGAGATTCAAACTCAAGATCTGTAAGTAGCAAAACATGCATTTAACCAGTTCAGTTACATACATAATTGATATATACATCAAGCAAATTTAATTTATATCATTTCCTTGATCATCATCAACTTCATATACTCCTCTTCATCTCTCCAATCCACTCAGGAACCTCTCCTGAGAAAGTCTGACTGACGAAGGGGTAGACGGTGCACTGTTGGAAAACATGAGGGGTAGAAACGTCGACAAAAATAAAGTAGGGGCAGAATTTGCACAAACTTAAAACATCAGGGGCCAAAAATGCTTTTTAGAATTTATCAACAATCAAATCGAATGGTAATGGCTTTGAGAACCATTTTATATGTTTCGATAAGAAGTTGCAATTGTAAATATGAATTTAGCTACTGGGGTGAAGGATAGGAAATTCAAATCACTCAAAATTTATTGTTAACCACACTTTGTATAATCGTGGTTTTTGAAAATATTTGTTGTGTTATAATTTATGAATGTTAATTATATTAAATACTATAGAAGACATTAATAGCTTGTGCAATAAGGTTTGGAAGGTGGATATCAAGTGGGTTCCTAGGGAGTGTAATGTGGCTGCAAATCACCTTGAAAGGAGGGGGGATTAACTCGATTTGTCCAGGAGTGCATACTCTTGAGAGTCCTGATGCAGAGTTGGAAGACATTATGTTGAGGGATTCGCTTATTGTTGTTTTGTTTGTTGTCTAGTTTTCCGATGGAGAAACAAAAAGTTTATCCTTGTAATTATTATATATTTATAATTTTAAGATTTATTTACTATAATTTAAAAGAAAAAATTAAACTAAAACTGAATAATTCACTCCAATCCAAACCGTTATAGATTGGTTCTAATTTGAATTTAGAGACAAATCAATTAGATGACAAAATAACAAAATTGATGGGATTAGATTGGATGGTTTTTCCCTTCAAAACTGATTCAATCAATCTGTGAACCCCTACCACAAACACCATTGATTGTAAACATTCTAGTATAGGTATTACTGTAAGGGTTATAAGCTCAAGGAGGCTTGGGAAGTGGGCTAAGCTTTTGACGAGAATGTCGAGGAAAGCAGGGTCGGCCCAACACTAAATGATGTTTAAAGCAAACTTTAAAGTGATGTCTTTTTTGGGGGCCTTTTTGACTTATTAAAAAATATTAAGGCATTTTTTACTTTGTAAAAAAAATTGGAGGCCTAAAGCGCTTGCTTGGGTAGCTTTACTCTTGGGCCGGCCCGGGAGGAAAGAGGAGGTGAGTTGGGACTTGAAGATGAGGTGGAGGAGGAGTTCATTGCTGGGCAATGAACTTGGTAACGGCAACAAAATGAGTCAGCCTGTTCAGGAATCAAAAAGTTGACAAGAGTTCTTAGAAGCAATATTATAAGTGTTCCATCTCAAATGTATGTAACAGTCACTGTTTTTATATCATCTCTTTAATTCTCTTCTTACACTTCACTTCAAAATATGCTGATTGGCTGACTACTAAGTGCAAACAGAAGAAATTGAACTGTTTTTTTTAACAATGATATGGAGCTATGCTTCTTACTACATCAAACAATAGCACAATTGACAAATAGCGTATATATTTGAGGTAATTAGATGTGCTGATTGTTGTGATAGTATATCAACCCAGGAAATGTAATTCCTTGCAAAACTTAGAAAAAATCATATAAAAATTCTCAGTAAGAAAAGAAATAGAAAGATGCAAAATAGTATGAAATGACAAGGATCATGAGTATTGGAAAATAAAACCTTCATGCCATTAGGGTAACCCCTTTTAATTTATCTCAATGGAAACTGTATCAACTGGTAATTATCGAAATCAGAAATGGCTACTTGTCTATACAAATTTGTAAGATAATCTCAAACCATTCCACAAGATTAACTCATCATCGTATATAATAACAAAATTAAGCACATGATTATAACCATATGCATCATCAAGATGATCTGATTTGTCTAAAATGAAAATATAAATGATCATTCTCACAAAATTCTACCCTCTGATATAATTCACATTGTTCAATTTTGGAAGATAAGACTTCTCCATAGCCTTTAAACTATTGAAACCACATTAAAGTATAATGAACACTAGATTCTGATTTCTAATTAAGTTTATCTATCTAAAAGCAGCTAATAGGAAAGGGGTGACAAAAAATGAATGAAACAAACTCTTCTAGCAGCACTAGGACTAGTTTGGACAACAAAATAAAATACTCCTGTGTCTAGAGCAAATAACCACCTCTCTTTAAACCCATGGCTGCTTTGAGACTGAAGTCATACCTATCCTTCAAGGGTAATGCTGGGTTCAGAACTGGACTCTCCCATGTGTGATTCAACTGGGGGAGGCAATGCCCTAACCCTTCCTCTCTGGGCACGCGGTGAAAGATGCCTTGGCTGTTTTCTAGGTGCCTCAGTCCAAGGCAAGAAAACCCCAGTCCCACCGAGAGGGAATTTGTCTGCATTCAGCGCCCCTGGAAGCATAGGGGCTAGCATGACCATTGGAGCACCAAGCATTCCCCATTCGTGCATCATCATATCCATAGCCTCATAGCCACTTAGAGCTCCATTTGGCAATGCAAGTGGGCTTGCAATGCCTGGTTGCCACAGAGTCATCGCGGTTGTCATAGTTGGAGTTGGTGACTGGCATTGATTGGAGTCTGGCTTCACTCTGAAGAAGGTGATGCTCACCCTTCTGTTAGGGGATGGACACATTACGTGCTTTGCCATTTCAACACTGTGTCCTCTCATTACTAAAAGAGACCTGCAAGGTGTTTCATCATCTAATCATGTACTGTAAAATACTCAAGTTTACTGAGCTAAAGAAAACAACTTAAGAAATGTAATATACATTATTGGTCTAAGTTAAATTCTAAAATGGAAAACTATCATCACTTTTCTGAGTCATGTCAAATTAGGTGCCAAATGCCAATCCTAACATCATATATTTGATTGCAGCCCCAGAAATGCCCTGAAGCTACTTGTGGAATCACCACACCCTATCTAACATTCCTTAAGAACATCTCAAACTTAGACTTTCAATGTTGAAGAACTTGATATATGTTTTAAACTAGCATATTTGCATTTCACATTATTCACTTACATGCTGTCCTATAAATGTTAAACGTATCCAGCCATGGTATCCAGCAATGTGACTAGTAGAATCTTAAAAATAAATGGAAGATTAGGGCTGCAAAGATTATAAGTTGTTTTTTATATACCCCTTCTTCAATGAGAGCATGAGTGGACCCTTGTAGTTCCCCTCATCTTCACTCACAAGGATACGCCCAAATGCCATAGTTGATTCAGAAAGAAGAAGAGTGGATAGAGGTTGATCCAAATGTGGTGGTTTCAAGAACGGCTGAGAAAATTCCCCCTAAAAATTACAAAATCATACAGACATTACTAAATGGTTACTCTATTGCACAAACAAATGCTTGTAGTAATTTTATGATATTTGTCTAATAAAGGTTATGTGAAGTGATCAGGAAAAAATTGCATACTTACCTCTTCAAAATAGTTGATGATGCAACCGTTTGGCCTTTTGTACTCTTGAATTATGTCCCACTGAATAAGGTGATCAATGACACTATGGAGAAATGGAGGAATTGGCTCTATATTACCTGTAAAAAAAATGGAAGCAGAATATATCAGAATATGTGATGTGAGTCATTTTTTGCAATATCTCAGAAAAGAAGTACCTAATTACAGTTTTGTTAAGGTGAAGAAAGATTATCAAATTATCAAATCTCAGTAATTTCTTCTTACGTTTGGCATCACCATGTATCTTTCCAAATATTGGAACACCCAGCTGAATCAGCTCTCTCTTGTTCCCCTTCACCTGCTGGTTGAACAGTGTGAAAGTTTCACCTACATTTATTCCAGAAGATTTAGTTTGTTTGTTTAAGCTAAGAGACAATAGGACATCTTGCAAGTGGTGTTAATTGCGGAAAGCTAAAAATCCGCTATTTCAAGCCTTCATAGCGGAAAATAGCGGAGAGTGGTGAGCCCTCAGAGTGTTACGCTATAGCGCCCGCTATATCCGCTAACAACACTGCGTCTTGCATTAATCAAACAAAATACAGTATAAATTACTGATTAGCATGGTGTAAAGAAGCTAAACATAAGTTAATGGTGATTTACCTAAAAGTTGTCCGTTCTGTCCTGCAACATGGATCTCATTCGCAAAATCAGATAGCTTGCAGATTTCTGATTCAGAAAAAATGTCCTCATACAACTTCAATCCTTTCACAACATTCACCTGCTAATTGCAATCATTCACCAATGAGCAAAACCAGCTGCTTCTTATTATAAAAAGTATTGATATCGGTTCTATCAATTCAACCCAGGCCTCTATTAAAAACAATGCATTGAGTTTGTGAACAAAAGAACTTGCCGGGTGCCCCTTCACTGAATCCCTTGCTGTGAAGAATTTTGGCAGCTTCATTTGTGAATAGCGTCCTTCACATTCTTCATGATTGGAACATATACTAATGTTCATCAAACAGGGTGGATGCATCTCTTGAGATCCTGCACACCATGCCAAAGAAAACCATGCAAATTTCAACATTCAGCAAACATCACATTAAAATGCAACACATTATATTGACAACTATAGTTGACAACTATAGTTGACAGCAATGATTCACTCTTTGATTCTTAAATTATTAGACACATTCTTAGTTGTTATTGCCCAATTGGATTCAAACAAATTTGATTATTTAAATTAATACTTAGAAAAGGAAGGAATTAACCTTATAGTCACTCTAATAGTGGGATTTAGATTTTCTCCGGTTTCCTAATTACACGCAATCATGCAATCTGAGTCATTCAATAGATTTTAAACTTATATCATCATCTGATCTTGATGAATTACATGAACTGAGCAATCTCAATCACACGACTCTGATCCCTTGAACAAGTAAATGCAAGGTGACCAGGGAACCCGAATCACTAGTAGAGTGTTTGAATTAATGGTACTGCACAATCCAGAAGAATACGATAACTCTAGAAGTTATGCTTCGTAACTTCACTCCGGAAGTAATTACAGAGCTTCCCACTACAGAACAAGATACATACTTGGTTTGCAAGCTAAATATGAACTATCAGATTAAAGATTAAGATCAAACAGTTTACATTAAGATTGAAAGACCAACATTTGTGACTATAGTGCTGTCAACATCAATAGGAGAGAATCCAATTTTAAGAAGATAAACTATAAAATGCAAGCCATAGGTAACTTGCAATTGTGGAATTCTACTTTCAGCATTGTCTTAATGACCATTACATGAGTAGCTTTTTTGCTGTGTAATTTTGAGAAACCTTTGCCGTCCAGTTAATAGTGACAAAATTGGCAGACACTGAGACACAAACAAACAAAGAGTACTATATAGTCCTACAATGGTACCACACGTTATTGTATCCGTCTGAGAAAACATGTTTAATATTTTTCTAGTCATAAAGCAATAAAGCAATGCATTCATCGGATCCTTCACCCATTAATAGCAGGACAGAGTTGACCCACAAGCTTGAACAGGTGGAAACTCAACAGAGAGAGTATGAGTATTTCATAGGGAATAGCACCAATTTGACAAAGCCCAACTACCCTATGAACCCTAAACCAAAACCCGCACGTGCTAAGGTGTCATTAGATGCAACCACGCACGTGACACCAACAACAGAATCATGCAGGCGCCTTTGATGCTTCCGCTCCCTGTAATTAAAAAAAAAAAATAGCACACTTCTCTAGAATGTGTCTCCTCCTTCAACGTTGTGCCATTCGCCTCTGCCCCCACAACTAACCATGACTATGTTCCAGTACCGGTTATTATTAGTGCTAACCAACATTAACACTTATTTTGAGATAAAAAATGAATGAATTTTTTTAATAGATCAAAATGTATATATTTTCATTTTTACACCAAATGCACCAAAATACTTCAATACTAAAAATCAAATGGAAATTAAATAGGGTAGTGGAAATCAAATGAATCAAGAATGTTGAACGACATCATGGGTCTACCATTGAGCAACAAAAATTTGACTTCAAAGAAGAAAATTCAAAAATAATAATAAAACATTGGAAAACTAATTCTCATGTCAGATATTGGCTGCTTCAATTTCTTCTAGAAACAGCCGGGGAAGAAGTAAATTATTTTCACAAAAACCGGAATTAAAGGGGGAAAATGAAAAATCTACCCCTTTCAAGAGATTCACTAAAGAAAAATAATGGTACTAAACATACGAATTTTCCCGAACTCGACATACACTTTAGCGATGGTTTGGACCGCCCTTAAACATGGATGTACAGGAGAACTCATGTAATAAAAAACAAAAGTAATTAAGATTAAAGATTAAAGATGATGAGTTTAATGGATATGCACTGACAGTGTAAAATAGTTTTACACAGACATCCAATTGAATTCCGCCAAATCAGAAAATATCTTATTCTTTTAATTAAAATTAAAGTCAAATGTAACTATCTCTCTCCTATGTGGCATGCTTTGATTGGATGACTGTATAAAAATATTTTACACTGTAAGTGCATATCCATTAAACTCAAAGATGATTAAGTAATTAAACATTCATAAAAAATTTATTTATATTTTCTCTAATAAATAAATAAAAAACAAAAGGAATAGGTTTGTGCTTCCAATCTGCACACAAGTTTTCTTCCCATTCACAAAACAAATCCACACACAAGTAATTAAGATTAATCTGAAAACTGAATTCCCAAGACTGAATGACAAATTGAAAATCCAAAGAAAAAAACAAACAGAGCAGTTAACATGCCATTGAATTCCACATGGGAAAACAAAGCACAAAAAACAAAAGTAAATGAATGTTTGAATACACTAGAAGCTATTCAGATACTACTTCTTCACATCACATAGTAATTGATTTTGACTTCACAATCAATTCTGAATTGATTTTAAGTGAGAAATTGATCACAATTCATGAATGACATTGAAATCAGTGAGAAATTTATTGTTACCTGAATCAGTGATCTCACTTTCCGGTGAGTCATAGTCCTCCGCCTCCGCGGAAGCTTCGGCGTCCGCGACGGCGTCTCCATTTCCGACATTCTCCACCAGCACCTCCTTCTCCTTCTCTTCGATCTTTACTTTCGGATGGAACTCACTCTCGCCGCCGGTGCTCCGCCCTCCTTCGCGCTGCTTCATATTCTCGGCGACCTTCTGAAGCTCGAGTGTGACATCGGCGATGGAATGGTACGTCTGCATCTGGATGACGGGGATCCAGTTGAAGCGGCGGCGGTGGATGGCGGCGAAGGTGGAAGCGTAGTCTGAGGGGTCGGCGAGGTCCTTGAGGTGGCCGCAGAGGGCGTCGATGATGGCGTTGGCGGCAGCAAACTCGCCGCGGTACCAAGCGAGGATGGCGTCCTTAGCGTAGGAGTCGGAGACCAGCACCGCCGGCGGTGCCGGTTGCGGCGGCGGCGTCTTCGGTGGATGATCACTCCGCGTTGCTGCTGGAACAGCCGCCATTTTCAATGGCCGAATCACACAGAGAGAGAGTGTGTGGATGTGACTGAGAGAGAGAGAGAGAGAGAGAGAGTTTGTTGAGAAGTTGTATTGAGTCACATGCAGAGAAGATGCGTTATAGAAGAAGGGGGGAAGAGGAGGAGTTTTTATATGTGCCAATTTTTCCTACATTATTTTTATTTAAATTTTAATTTTGATAAAATATATTTGTGTTTGTAATTCACAATTTCGGATTGCAAACATCAAGTTTTTCTTTTAAATGTAATCATAAAGTGCAAAAGAATATTGGTTGTCCTCGAATGATAGCTCAAGTGATAAGAGTGATTCGGGCTTCTGCAATGTTTTGTTTCGTTCTTTGGCGGGTCTTTGAGATCCTTAATTTCAATGACTTATGTTGTGTTGAAGAGATATCTACACGATTCGATTGATTGTGTAAAGCGTGCGGTAGCAACGGAACCCGGGAGAGTATAAAAAAAACATTTTGAACGTAAGATATTATATTCAATATTTTTATTTTGTTATATAAAAAATAATAATAATTATTAAAAAAAACTTTGTCAGCATACATCCTAATGGTAGGGAAAAGTCACAATTGACTTTTATTAATTATTCTAATATGATTTAAAAACCATTAAATGTCAAATTAATACACTAGTTATTTTTGAAAAAAATTCACAATTGACTTTTGTTAATTATTTTAATGTCAATAATAACTTTTGAATGCAATATTAATACATTAATTATTTTTAAAAATAGAAAATTATTTAATATTTAAATTACTAAAAAATTGGAAAACATAAATATGACATCATCTACCTACTAATTATAGTATGGGAGATAAAGCTTATTAAAAAATGCATAGAATAAGGGGTGACAACTGTCGGAATTGCCACTTTTTAGTTTCATAAATAGCTTATGCAATAAGCGCTTATGGGTTTAAGCGCTTATTGCATAAGCGCTTATTCATAAGCTATTTTAAAAAATTTATTGAAATAAATTGAAAATAAGCTATATACAAGCATAAGCTTTTTTCATAAGCTATCATGAATAGCTTATGAAAATAAGCTCAAAACAGCTTATGGTAGGCATAAGCTCTCCCAAACACTGACATAAGAGCTTATGCTATCAGATAAGCTCAAATAAGCTCTTCTAAACGGGGCTATAGTATAGGAATAGTATTAGTTAATGATCTCGGTTCAACGAGTTTGATCTGGATGCCACGCAATTGCATGGTTTCACAGGATGCCTCTTGAGTATTGAACAAACCCTGCAACTAGTCTTTTTGTCAGGTTCTTTCATAAGATCATTCAAAATTATCCTTGACATGCAATTTCCACCCCTGTGCATCTTACATGCATTTGAATTTGTTAAGGTGAACATTGACGCAGATTATTTGGTGGAACGTGGGGCTCGTTTTGGCATGGTTGTACATAAGCGATGATAGAGGGAGTTTGTTGTCTGTGACATCTATTAGCCTACCGACCCATTGGTCTTCTTTATTTAAAATTGTCTGTTAAATGGGCTTTTAAGTAGGCTTGTGGGTCAGGCTATACCTTATAACAGGTCAAGCCAAGCCTAAAAATTCAGTTGTTAAAAGGTAATAGACCAGGCTTGGGCCACAAAAAGAGAATGCATGTCAGGCTTGAGCCACACAAAGCCTAACTTGATTTGGTTTATTTTCACCCCTAATGCTAGTACATTTGAGGCTTTTTGTTTACGTTAGACTTTATCTCTTTGCCAAGACTTGTGCTTCTGAGACACCGTTTTTGAAACTAATTGCTTAAGGCTTCAAGCTTGGTCATCACAAAAGCTCTAACTCCTATTTCCTTTCTATTGTACAAGACTACAAAGAGCTTATGTGTAGGTTATGTTTTTCTCCTTAGTTCATGTTAAGTGAATTGTAATAGGGCAGCAGACTTTGGTAGCGTTTGGTGACGGAACGGAACATGACCGAACAGAACGGAACGGGACAGAACAGAACAATAATATTCTGTGTTGTGTTTGGTAACTTTAAGTCATTAGAACAGACCCATGATTTTAATTACATATATAACCCTGCATGTTTAATATTTGATTGAGGAAAACAAATTGAACTCAATTGAATATTTTGCATAGAAACTGTTTCAAATAATATGTTTTCAGCTTCAGCTGAAACAAACACAAAAAAGTGATTTTTTTATTTTAAAAGTAATTTTTTTATTAAAAAGTGATTTTTTCAAAATAAGTTGAATCAAACGCACTCTAATTGGCTCGTTTATCATTGCTTACAAAAAGTGATTTTACTTTTGAAAAAATAATTGATTTTATTTTAATTAAGTTGATTCGTGTTTGACTACTCTAATTAAAATCACTTCTTTTATCTCCTCTCATTTATCATCATAGATTTTCATGATGAGTTAAAGTAACTATTTCAAATAATATGTGTTTCAGCTTCAACTGAAACAAACAAAAAAAAGTGATTTTTTGATGAAAAAATGTTTTTTTTATTTTAAAGTGATTTTTTTTTATTAAAAAGTGATTTTTTTCAAAATAAGTTGAATCAAACGCACTCTAATTGACTCGTTTAACATTGCTTAAAAAAAGTGATTTTACTTTTGAAAAAATAATTGATTTTAGGCTTAATACATCAGAAGGCCCCTGAAATTGTAAAGGGAATCAGTTCCAGGGCCTGAAAAATTTTCGCATCAAATTGGGTCCCTAAAAATTTTTTTTAATTCAATTAAAGCCAAATGTTGCCACCTCTCAATTTTGTCCTAGTCACCAATTCCACGTGGCATTTTTAATTTTTTTAAATTGAAAAATTATAAAACTTTATTTTTTAATTCCAACTCATATTAGTTAAATTTTTCTAATAACCTTTATTCTATTTTTAAATCCTAATCTTTCATCTTCATCCTCTTAATTGTCATCAAGAAAAACCCAGAATGCAAAAATTAAACCAAAAAATTAACATTATCATATTCACCCAAAAATTATAACAATAAGCCAGAATAACTCATTCACAACCATTCATATTCATCTTCATCTTTTGAACTCACATGAAATGATGAAAATAACCCAGCAAGAAACTGAAAATCCAGGAACATCAACCCAAATCCCAACCCCAACCCTCCCTCACGCTCCCCAACCCCAAACCCAACCCCTGAAAACCCGAAAGGCAAACCCTCTTCCCCCATCATCAATCTCCCTCAACCTTCATCTTCTTCTTGCACAGTTCAGCCTCCATATCATAAAACCCTCATATCAGAAACAAGGAAGAAGAAAAATGAAAGAGATGGTGCAGATCGAGGTCAGAAACTTGGAAGAATAGAAACAGATTGGCTGGGTCACCTCGGCGGCGTGGCGTGAACGGGGAGAGGAACCGGGTCAGGGTCGAGAGGGTCCGGGTCAGATTTCGGGTTGGAACTGCAATTCCAGTACAAGGGGTTTGTGATGTCGGCGAAGGTGGACGGGGAGAGGGAGAGTAGCAGGCCGGAGGTGGAGGATGGGGTGAAGCACGTGACTTGCACGGAGGATGCTGCGACATTCGTGGCATCTGCGACAGCCATGGATTTGAGCATGGATGCTTGCAAGCTCTTGTCTCAGACTTCTCTCAGAAGCTCCAAAAGGGGTGAGATTTATGGCTTTGATTATGGTTTAGAGGCTTTGAAGGGATGAAGAAGAACAATGTTTGATGTGGAGGTTTGAGAGCTTGAAGACCAGATCTGAAAAATTAGAGTGTTGCTGGGTTGATGCTGCGTTGTTGAATTTCTAATTAGAAATTGAGGTAGACTTCAATTTAGGGATTTGTTATTAGATTAGGTTAGGAATTAATTAGATTTAGGTTTTTGTTTAGGTTATTATTAGATTAGGATTTTATTAAGTTTTGTTTTCTGCTTATATAATTGAGTTGGATTTTAAAATTAATTTTTAATTAATTTTTCTAATTAAAATAAAAATAAAAAAGCCACATGGTATTGCTGACTAGGACAAAATTGAGAGGTGGCAACATTTGGCCTTAATTGAATTAAAAAAAAATTTCTAGGAACCCAATTTGATGCAAAAATTTTCTAGGTCCCGGATTTGATTCCCTTTACAATTACAGGGGCCTTCTGATGTATTAAGCCTTGATTTTATTTTAAGTGATTTTTTAGAAAAAGTAGATTTTCATATTTAACTTAATTTGTCTACAAATATAATAAGCGCTTTCAATTTTAGAAGTGATTTTAAACTGATTAGATACATAAAATTTCAAATATAAATTAGGGGTATTTTTTACAGTGCAACAGTTTTAAGAGAGTGTTCTGTTCCGTTTCCTTTCGTTCCATCGTTTTCCTAAGAACTAAAGTGTCCCCTTCCTGGAGCCTTTTGTCCCGTTCCGTTCCATCTTAAAAACATGACAAATACAGAACGGAATCATGTGTCATGTTCCGTTCCCTTTCTACTGTCTACCAAACGCTACCTTTATGTCCAAACTAGCATATCCATCCCCTAGCCGAGTTTGGTTTGAGGGGGGGCTCTTTGGGGCTCAACCCAATATTGGCTCATAATTTGTGTTCTTTATTTGCTTTTTGTTAATGATCTATATACATATGTAAAGGAGATTTGAGTTTTTACATGCATTAAATGCATTAAACCATACAATACTCATACCATATTAAATACATTTAAATATATTAAAAACTGAAAAAAAAAATTGTATTACATCCACTTTATTATTCATTATATTAAATAGGCTAAAAAGCACTTTTGGCCCCTGATGTTTCAAGTTTTTGCAAATTATGCCCTTACTCTATTTTTGTCGATGTTTCTACCCCTCATGTTTTCAAACAGTGCACCGTCTACCCCTCCGTCACTCAGACACGTTAAAAAACTAACGGAATGAACTAATTTGACTTTTTTTTATATTATTTGGATCTGTCACATGGAAATTACAAGTGAAATTGGAAAAATTGGGCATGGGAGATTCAAACTCAAGACCTGTAAGTAACAAAACATGCATTTAACCAGTTAAGTTACATACATAATTGATATATACATCGAGCAAATTTAATTGATATCATTTCCTTGATCATCATCAACTTCATATACTCCTCTTCATCTCTCCAATCTACTCAGGAACCTCTCCTGAGAAAGCCTGAGTGACGGATGGGTAGACGGTGCACTGTTTGAAAACATGAGGGGTAGAAACGTCGACAAAAATAGACTAGGGGCATAATTTGCACAAACTTGAAACATCAGGGGCCAAAAGTGTTTTTTAGCCTATTAAATATTAATTGTTAAACTTTTAAATTTCTCATATTTAAAAGTAAATATTAAAATTTAAAACTTTTCAATTTCTCTTATTTAAAATTAAATAATAAAATTATTTAAATTTTAATTATTCATTACAATTTACAACTTGAGGTGAATTTTTTAAAAATAATAATAATAATTGAAATTGACTAAATTTACATTAATGATAGTAATATATTGTTAATAATAATTTGTTTATATTATTTACTATTTGTTAATAATAATTATAAATTAAAAGTAATCATAAGTTGAGAAATTTTAAAAATAACAAATAGAACTTATTACTATCTTTTACTTATAATTTTTTTTATTAATAAGTAATGTTGAAAAAATAGTTGAAAATTAAAATAAAATGTCTCTACAAGGTATTTATTTTTTGAAAAAGAATATTTAAATATGATTTTTTGATCTATTATATAGAAGTAAGAATATCTTGAGGAAGTATAACAGAGAAAAGTAACTACAAGAAAAATTGAATAAATTTAAATTTACTAAATAATATTTTACGATATTAAAATTATAACTTATTATAATTTTTTAAGTTAAAATTATTTCATTTTTGATAAAAAAAAGTATAAAAAAATGTTATTATAACTTATATTAAAACATTATTACTTGATTTAAAATATTTCAAATTCGGATTTTTCAAATTATTAAATAAATAAATTATTAAACTGGTTTTAATGATTAGTTATGATTAAAAAGTTAAATAACATCTGGAGACAATATTCCCCCTAACTGAGTATTAATGTTTACAACCTGATGTATTATAAATAAGCCCCTCTGTAATTGAAACTGCAATAACAAACCAAAAAACAGAGAACCCAAATCAATAGAATAAGTTACAACTAAAGTTTTTAAAATTAATTCAATGTTAATTATTAAATATAAATTACTAATTTTAAGTGATATTAATTATTTACACAAAGAGAAATTTAGTTCGAGCAATTTAATACACCAAAATTATTTTTTTATGTCTCAACACAACTTTTTTATTATATTTATACTAAAAAACTATTTTTGATATTTGGTAATTTAATTACACTATAATATTATTATTATTTTGATTACACACTATAATATTTTTTATACTATATTAAAAAAAATTGTAAATAATCCGCGCAACGCATGAGTATTATTTCTAGTTTTCAGTATTTCTCCTTTAAAGAAAATAGTAGTAGAAGTAATGTATAATTGCTTTAGGGGGTAAATATATTTTATAGCCTTACGCTTAGACTGAATTTCTTCTCGATTGAAAGTTTTTTTTTTGAATCACAACAGCCATGAGGTCAATTATCCAAATTTGATGACAGAATACATTATAACCTTACAAACAATTATATCCATGTAAACTAAAAATCCAGGCAAACATGTGTGAATAAAAAAAAATTAATTTACCCACTTAACGTGATCTCAGAGCTTCGAAGGATTAGTCTCATGATTGTCGGCTGTGAGATACCTTGAGAAACCAAAAAAAAATAAAAAATAAAAATCTAATTCATATTCAACGTAAATTAAGTCACGTGTCAATAAACCATTATTTGATAGAAAAGCTCACCAAACATAATTTACATCAAATAAAATTAATTTTTAACATTAATGCATAATAATTTTTAACTAGAACTGTAAATTAAACAGTGATGTTTTTTTATTTTATTACAAGAGAAAGACTAAAAAATGAAGACAACTACACCATTGTGTCCAAGCACAAAAATGCTACAATATCCGGCAGAGGCAGCTAGCCTTCACACACGGAAGGAAGGGAAATACTCTCCCTAGAGGGGTGTTGTGTGCCAGGAAGTCCACAACACAACAAAGAGCCCTCTTAACGTGCAAGATGGTTTCTTTCTCCCATAATGTGGAATGTTGACATTATCCTGAAGGACATGGAACACTTGTAAGCAACAAGACGCACATATGATGTTTCTCTAGCCAAGCTCCAGGGCATGGTTCAAGCCCAACTCATATAACTAAGAGCATCTTCAATGAAGATCTTAATCTGGGATCTTAAAATAAAATCTGAATATAACAATATCTCACCATTGGAACTGTCCTACATGACATGAGATCTTGACAAAAGCTAAGATCCATGTCTTAGCTCGCTACCTTTCAAAAGTAAGATCTTAAATAAAATAATCATTATTTATCTCTACTTCAATACAAGAAATATAAAATAAATATAAATAATATAAATACATTGGTATCATAAGTCAAGCCATTGGAGCCAAATGTGCATCGAGACCTTATGGATGCCTTAAATCTTATGTGGCAATACGAGCTCATAAAAAGTGAGTTAAGTCTCAAAATAAAATCCTATTGTTGAAGATATGCTTTAACAATTGAGTAAGGAAATGTTGTACCATCGCGTACCACAGCCGTGCAACCGTTATGTGTGAGCATCTAATTTTGTCCAGTCTCATTTCATTATGCTAATCTAAATTTTGTTCAATCTTTTATTAATTTACTCCCTTTGAGCTCTATTAATTAAAAATCCCAAAAAGATTAAATTAAATTTGAAAAATGATTAAAAAAAAAGGAGGGAAAAAATGGAGAGCTCGCAGGTCACATGATGTTGGTACTTGGTACTACTTCCATCTTCAGAATTTGTAAATGATGACAAAAAAGAATTCAAACACACATTACTGTTTTTGAGTAACAAGTTAACTTGCTTTCTTGTGTATCTTTTACTTTTATCCATTTCCTTCATACACAATGCTCAGACCACTGGCCACATTAACTACCCTCCCATGATCCCCGTATGCAGTCACAAATATCTGGCTATTTTGTCCTAATAACATGAGAAGGAATGTGTTTCGCTACACAGGTTCAGGTTTCATTCTTTTCTGCAGTCCCGATTCGGGTAAGTTATAACAGTAACTACATTCATATACACAAATTTTTCTCTCAAACTCTTTTCTACCACATGACATATATTATTTTTCTCTTCTCTCTTATTAGATTTAGTTGTCTACAACCAAAAAAAGGTTACACAAATCTGATAGTTAACTTGGCATGTTTTTTTTTGTTCAAATATTTGTTTCGGCTTCATTTAAGCTGTTTGATATCATAAAAATATAAAATCAAGAAAACAAAATAAATAACTTTTTAAAATCATGGTAATAAGATAGTGTTTCTAAGGGCTCGTTTATTATGCTATATTGTATTAGGCATGATAGTATAAGCTTATACAATACATTATTATAAATTTATCAATTGTTTGGTACTTAATTATTTTACTGTCAAAAAAAATTGTTTGGTAGTCACATTGCATTGTATAGGCCTATCCATCGATCAATTTGTATACATTAAAATGATGAATTATTTAATTCACCCTCTAGATGCTGGATACATGATAAGAGTATGATGTAGAAATTACTTGGAAATATTTAATCAACCACCATCACCAACACCCTCCACCGCCACCACCGTCGTGATCACTACCGCTAAAACCACCCCCACCGCTACCCTTCACCACTACCACCATCACCTTCCAATACCTCCACTATCGCCACCACACTACAGTGCCATCGCCGCCACGACTACCTACCGCCACAACCCACCACCTTTGTCACCACCACCTCTTTCGCCACAACCCCTGCCACTACGTACTTAGTATTACCATTGCCACCTCTACAACACCTTCACAACCCGCGCCCTCCATCACTACCACTACTGCTGCCACCACCACCCATCACCACTATCTTCACCACCCATTAACGCATGCTCATTTTGATACTATCTATTGTTATTTAATATTTCACAAAACATAGCTAGGATTATATTAACTTAAACAATATGATAAATTATACAGTGTATGACTAAATGTTGTATAGTATAACTTTTTTATCAGGCTAGAGTCGCCCAACACTAAATGAGACCTAAAGCGAACTTTAAAATGATGTCTTTTTTTGGACATTTTTGTCTTAGGCTTGGTTTTTTGGGGTCTTTTTGATTTAGTAAACAAAAATTGGGGTATTTTTTACTTAATAAAAAAAAATTAGAGGCTTAAATCAATTGCTTGGGTGGGGTTAGCTTTACTCTTGGGTCGGGCCTGTATCAGACCTTATTCTATCATGTCTAATACAATGAAACCTTATGCTATATACAACATATTAAACAAACCCTATGAAATTAGTGAATGATGGGTTGGAGAGATTTAAGAATCTCGATTTAAATTTAATCTGTAACATAATTATTATTTTTTATCTTTTTATGATCACATGCCATTAAGAATTTTTTTTTCTTTTTCGATGTATAAAAAAAAAAGATTGAAAGGAGAATCATTAAGATTGGTAGTACAAGAAGTGCGGATATGTGTTGCTTTATTAATTGAAACGAACAAATACGCAGCCTAGTATATAGTTATTCGTTAACTTTAATCATAAGTTAACTATATATAAATGATTAGGATCACAAACCCGTGTTTTTAAAAAGTATTCTCATTTTCAAAAAAAATAATTATTCTCACCCTCCTAATACCAATGTCGGTTGTCAATCTGAACATCAATCTTCATATCCTTTAGGTACCTATATATTTAACTCGTGCCTGTTACCTGCAATTGAATTAAGTAAAATTTAACTTTCATAATTTTTTCTATTACATATAAAATAAATTAAATTAAAAATATAAAATATAATCCAAATATTTAGCAAATAAAATATTCAAATAAGTATAATTTTTTCAAAAGAATAAGTGAGAAAATTAAGCTTTAAATTTTAAATTTGTTAAGAAGCTCCTATGTTATATAGGCTACTAATTTATTTTAAAAATAAGTGAGCATAAATAAACAATAATATATTTAATACTAATACTTCACTTATAAAGTTGCAAAGTTAATATACTACCAACCATATGTGCATAATATGTGTGTGGGTATGGAACGGAGTTGGTACTATAGTATACGTACTCATATCCACAATTTTTTGTGGGAATTTACCTATACCTAACTCCATATTTATTTAGTAGGTTTTTTTTATTCATTGTGAGTATTTTTGTCGGTATCCAACGAGTCCATCACTCATGGTCATCCCTATATATTCAATGTTAAAAATGTTCATTCTAATCATGAATTTTCAAATTAATTATGTTCATTATATACTCAACATTGTAGGCTCTTCATTAATATCTACTCAACATTGTATACGTTGCAAAAAGTTTACTATAGAGCAAAGTTTTTTGTTTTATCCAAACTATAAATAGCAAAGCTACCTAAACATTTTACACGTACGAAATATTATTATGCACATATAAATGTTAAGACTCCACATACATTTGGTGCAGAGAAATAATCCTATCTTTTAAAATATCAAGTCCAAATTACTACCCTATCATGCTTTCCAATTTCAATTGGATAGGCAGATAGAAGACAATATAGAAAGAACAATATATTCTTCTTGTAAACCTTGTAAGGGTCTTATTCTTCAATCCACTCCACTCAACAAAAAATATTTAGATGCCCCAAATATCGAACAGCATCAAAGTCACCAATGGACCAACATTGCTAATGAATCAACATTCTTTAATTTCTGAGGCTTGATTTTCATGATCTTATTTACCCTCTCTTGAAGGAACTAGTCTTTCCAACATTTGATGTAGTTCTGATCTTCTTCTTAGTTTTCTCAATGAAATCTTGAAATTGGTCTCTATGAACTTCCACCTTGTTTGCAGCTGTAGTTGCACTCCTACCATTACCATAACCATTAGCCTCATGTGATGCAGAGTAATTACTCTGCCCCTGACCAACATTCGACACGGTTCTGATTCGATACTTGGCGCGTTGAATGTACTCAGCCATTGTATCATTAAAATCTAGTGATTTCTTACCTTGTTGCTCTGAGTGCTGCAGCACCCCAATACCATGTTTCCCTTGCCTTGGAACATGTTGTGGCAAAGGTTCAACCTTTGCAGCCACTTTGCCTCTTGTTTCTGATGTTCCAACTTGAGGTGAAGCAACTTTTGATGCCTGGCCTTGAGTCATTGAAACTTTTGAGTTTCCATTCTTCTTGGATTCTGGGGTTGAGTAATCAAACTTGATGGGGATTTCTCCTTCTCCTTGTTGTGTATTAACCTTGGTATGATGTTGAGGAGGGAGATGAGAAATTTTGGGTGAATTTGAATGAGTGTTGACAGCAACAACAGATTTAGGTTCTCTGTAGTATTGTTTGATGCGATGGATGGCTTGGAAACTTGGATTGCTTGCAAATGCTTGGCGGATTTTTCTGCATATAGAGAAACTTGGGGTGTTGTTTTTCTCCATAGAAAGTTTAGGGTATGGTATAGAAATTGGCTTAAGCTTAGGACTCAGAAGGTTGTTGTTGGTTAAGTGCAACTTGTAAGATCTGCCAAAGGCTTGTTTTATAGTACATTTTATCCAAGTGTGAAAAGAGTTGGATGGTTGAAAAAGGAATAGAAGCATATCGGAAGAATCATAACATATTTTGAATTTCACCTATACCAAAATCAGCTTCGCTTCCATTTGAATTAATTCAGAAACTCAGAAACTACTGACTAAGTTTGGTTTTTTTTTTCAGAATCAATTATGACACACATAACGGGAAGCTATTCTCTTAAGCTTCTTTCCAGAATTGATTTTGACTTTAGAATTAACTGTACAAGGATTTTTACAAGTTTATTTTAATGGAAACGTGGTAAAATAGGTATTATAGAAAAAAAAAATTGTGAACTTTGTGGGTGTAGCCAATTGAATTTGCAGAAGCCATCTGGGCAAGATTCTTACAAGCAACTAATGATACACTTTTTTTCCAATTTTCTACGGATGTGGTGGCAGGATCAATTCCTTCTTGTCCCATACTACACTCGAAACTAACAAGTCACGTTATGGCTTTTGGATCTTCAGAAATAGAAAGGAGCAAATTAAAAAGAAGAAGTCGACAACATGAGGATTTTCAAAAGGAACACCTAGATGGTATCAGATTCAACAAAGACTTGTAGTGTTGGAGAAATTAATATAGAAAGATCAGTTGCATTCAAGCATGACTCACGTCTTAAGAGAAAGTGATTAATATAATGACTTTCTGGTGGAAAACAACTCACAATGTTGAAATTTATCCTAAAATGTTTGTGTCCCGGCATAACAAAAAAGTAAGGATTCGATCCTTAGACGGTGTATATGAAGAAAAATTTATTGGGAGATATCTATTCATTTAATATGATATATCTTCAAGACTTCAACTTTTAAGAAATTTAATCTCTCGGCTATGAAATAACTTTCGAAACCAAGAATATAAATATTGCTTCTTTTTCCTTATTTTTCTCTTAATTAAAACCATCCCAGAATCATATTTTTTTTTTGTATTATACAGTAGTAAAAAAGAATGTGGAGATTCCCAGAAATAGGACAAATTTTCTATAATTTGGTCTCAAATGCTTGTTTTATTATTTGACGTTTTCGGTGGCGTGTCATAATTAAAATATGTAATAGTTTTCATTTGCATCATTGCATGCATTTCTAGTATAGTTAATTTTAAGTGGATACAATTATAGCTTGTTTGTTGTTCTGTTAGCTAATGACCAAGTTCAAGTTGGCCAAGAGAAACTATAGATGTGTTAACAGAACTTATGTTGGCAAATGTAAAAACAAGCACTGTCAATGAGACCCAGTTAAGTTCAAATTAAGACATTAGTCTATCTTCCAATTAAATGATGTTATATCATTAAAAAATTGGGATGATGATAACCAATTAACAACTATATAGCATGAAATAGCTTTCACTAAAGCAAATGATGTGGAAATCCTAACAATTCGTGAATCGACTGTGGAAGGGAGGAGCATGTTGACTCAAGTTCCTTCGCGAGCAGGGGAAAAGGTGTGCTGAGCTTCGAACAGGATTGGGGTAGATTGCAAGGAAAGGACCACAGGAGATATTGACAGGGACTCCGATGCCATAGTCAGTAATAGAAGGATAATGACAAATGTGAATGTGAAATGAGAATATGAGACCTTTTTTTTTTATTGGCAGAGATTATGAGAACTTAAGATCAGCTTACAAATGGCAATCATCTATGAGATTATTCTCTAACTACAGAATATTCTAGAAGCTGAATTTAACTAAACACATTCTAGAAGATTGAAATTGACTAAACATATTCTTGTAATCAATTGGGTTTCATCACGGTACGTTTGAGCCTATTGTCTAAGTTGAACCCACTGGAGGCAGGCCTGGATCCAATCCTACCATGGTCGCAATCTTGGTATATTTTGGGCTATAATGCTTTGAAAAAATAATAATAAGAGAGAGGCTATATGTAGCTTTTGACGATAAATATAAATAGTATATTATTTAAATGATTATTAAATTGAAAATAATTGTAAAATTATTATTTTTATTTTATTTTTTATAAGCTTAATCTTATATTTTCTAATATCTCAACAATATTGCAAAATAGTTATATGCTCATTCATTGCGCGTGTCTTATTTTAGTAATATATTAAATTAAATTAAAAAATTATACCACGTCATTTTATGGATTATTAGAGATAATTAGTTCAGGGTTATTTTGTAATATTCTATATTTTATATTTTATGTTTTACTTATCTAGCCTTACCTATGTGGCGGCTAGGGTTGTGTTGGTGTGCAACACTTAAGTGACAATCTAGAGTTTACTTGTTTGTTGTGCAAGCACTTTGCTGCCCTAGGTCTCTATATATAGAGAGCCTCCTTACTGTATTCTTTTACGTTAAAATAATATAAGAGATTCTACCATTTCACGTGTCAGTGAGTTTCTCGGCGATGAAGAGAGAATATTTCCCCAACAGAGATGGAGCGGAACCACCTTTCTTGGAGTGAGTTTCTTTTATTCATTATCCATGTCATTCTCGCTCTCCTCATTCTTTTTCTATCACATAAAACCACCTATAAAAAATATATTCTCTTTCTCTCTACTCCTCCTCTCATTTATCTATTTCTCTCTTCTCTGTGGAAACTCCAAAACCGGAGAAAAAATCACGACCGTTGTCTAATCCGACAACCATAGAACACATAGACTTCTCTCACCCCAATGCCCTAGTACAACCACACTCTCACAAAACAAATATTTAAACTAAGTCAGATATAAGGTTAAAGTGCTATTGACTAGAACATCTAAAAACAAAGAACCTAGGTCTAATATATAGCATTGGTCTCTCCTTGCTTCACCACACTAAGCAATGTGAGACTTCTCCAATAGCAAATTTTTAACCTCATTTATTTTAGAAACTTGGCAATGTAAGACTTGACAATCAATCCCAACATTTATGATTTAACCCAACAAAGCCTAATAGTACTCTATCTTTAGCTCTAGCTAGAGCAGCAGAAGGAAGAGCCTTGGGAATGAGATAGAAGCACGTAAAAGAACAAGCTTCTCACTTCGTGTCAAACCAAATTAAAGGGCTAGCCCCTCCAAATGGTTGGTCCAAATATAATGTCAATGATTCGGTCATTAACTCGAGAATGAATGCAGCTTGCGGAGGTGTGTTCAGAAACTGCCTAGGTAGATTAGAGAGCAGGGATGTTTCACGAAAAATTCGGGGAGGGTTTCGGTCGACCTAATGGTAGAATTGTGGGCCACTTTTGTGGCACTTGACATGGCCTTGTTAAGGCTTAGTGTATACATTGTACAAATTAAAAATCTTCTGTACCCAAATCATCTATCATTCTATTTTATGTTTTACTAATAAAATTTTGACATGTCAATAAGAAACCACGGTGTAAATTCGTAACTACCTTATTAAGTCTTTTTTAATTGATCTAACAAGATTTCATTAGCGCGACTCAGGATATTGCGACATCCTTTAGGGACCGAACATCACAATAGGAGATAGTAAATGATCACAATCTTTTAACAACCATGGAATCCATATATATTCCTTAAACTGAAAATTCCAAATCATGCTTCAAACACAGGGGGAATAAAGAAGAAAGTATTTGCTTAAATGCCGGCCCTGGTGGTAAGGCCTTATTAGAACACCTAGTCCTTTCGAATGCTTGATGTGGTTCTCAACTTTTTCTTAGTAATCTGAATAAATCTTGAAAACTTCTCTCTTTCATTTTCTTCTTCACTAACCTCATCATCTGATGCAGCTGGTGCAGGTGCAGAGTTGCTCTGCTCCCAAACATTGTTGGACATGGTTGTGCTTCTGATTTTATACTTGGAACGTTGAATGAAATCGTTGAAAGTGTCATCATTGTCAAGTGGAGCATTCCATTTTGGCATTCCAAGACCATGTTGGTTGGATTTGGCTATAACTATGTATTCATCATTGAATGCAGAAACTTTGGTCCCATGGCCTTGTTCTGTTTCGAAACCCACAATCCCTGAGGCAGAGTGTTTCCCCTGCTTTTGGAGAATATGATGTGGTTCAGATGAAGCAACCTTTGATGCCATGCCATGTACCTTTGAACTTGATGATGAGTGTTTGTTTCCCATGGAAATGGCTTGGAAAGTAAAGTTATCTTTTTTTTTTTGCAAGATGGAGAATTTGAATTGGTGAAGGAAGGTGTAGGTTATTGGGGGATAGTGTTTGATGCAGGGTATGACACAATTCTCAAATGGGTTTAAGCTCACGAGATTAAGGGTTAAGTGGGATTAGCAAGTTGAGAGAGGTGCATATAAGCTTGTTTTATAGTGTTTGTCCGGGGTGTAATTAAGTGGAAATAAAGATTAGGAACTAGAAAAAAGTAACAAAACGTGTTTTGCATTGTGATTCTTGCAGTTGCAACTATCAATTATATTTGCATAATTTATATGTTTAAGATTCCTGACAGAAACATGCATGTGAGAGGGCTTTTACTAGGTTTTGCATGCAATGTGTTACACTTGAAATAGAAAGATAAGGAAGTATAACTTTTACTGTATTATTGTATATATAATAGGAGAATTTACGCAAGGTTTAAATGCACTTTTGGACCCCAAGTCTATATTTTTTGCGATTGTTGACCCTGATCTTATTTTTCTACGACACGAGACCCTCTCTAGGCAATTTGCAAGCAGAAGATGGCTGGTCTTTTTGCCTGAAGAAGGTCTCGATTCGTAGAAAAATAAGATCAGGGTCAACAATCGCAAAAAATATAAACTTGGGGTCCAAAAGTGCATTTAAGCCTTTAAACAAAGCTTAGTTGTATCAAACTATTAATCATATCACAATGGCGTGGTTCCATCCATTCCCCCTGCTTGTATGTGATTGTTAATTATTATCTGGTGTGTCTTTGCGGTGGAAAACCTCTCAAAGAATTGTCAAACTATTTCTATTGTAGTAGCATGTTGGTAGAATCTAGATTTGTTTGTGGATTGTTGTCTGTAAAACACCAAGCTGAGTCCTAATTCCTATTTGAATATACAAAAATGTACAAGTAAAAGAATTGTGGAGAGCCCCCGAAAGGACTTGTACTAGTATTTATCTCAAACAAATGCTTTCTATTATTTAATGTTTGTGGCGTGTCCCAAACATTTCTCTATTTTTTTTATAGGCAAATGTTAGTAAACTAATTCCTCCTCCGAGTTCAAACTCGGGACCCTTCACCCTTCACCTCACCCAACCCTTATGTCCCTAGCTCTTACCACTTGAGCTATCATTCGGGGACAACATTTCTCTAATTGTATGGACAAAAATGCTTGTTTAATTTCAAACATTTCTCTAATTGTATGGACAAAAGTGCTATTTTACTCTAAAATAAAAACTTTCTACATTTATAAGGACCAAAGTAATATTTAACAGCTCTTCAAATATTTTCACTAATAATATTTTAGTACTATTATTTTTACCTATTTAAATAATTTAATGCATATATATATATATATATATTCTTATAATTTTTTTGGTACATTAGAAAGGTAAATTGCGCTATTATTTGGGGACACATGAAGATGCTTTAACATCTCAATTGGTGGAAGAAAAATTACAATTTTGTGTTTCGTTTCCAGATTTTCATATAGTTGTATTTAATAGTGTATATAAGCAAACCCAAAACTCAACAATGGTAGGACGTGGGCGTGAGTTATTGAGTCCTAACTTGGCAATGGTAAAATGTAGATGTGAGTTCTCAAGTCCTAACTCGACGATGATAGGACATTGGCGGTATGATAACTGATTAGTACAAAACATCACATTGAGTGATGGTGTATGATGCAAGTCAATCCACATAATATAATACTAAATTAAATTTTTTTATTTATTCACACTTCACTTTCTTTTATTTCATTTTTGCTCATTTTATCTTTTTATTTCATTTTTTTATCACATCACTCATCATATCTTTCATTTCTCTCTTATCACTTTATATCTCTCACTAGGTGTGCGTGTTTTTTTAACTATCTCTCACTAGGTGTAAGTATTTTTAAAGTGGAAACAAAATTTTATTCTACTAAACGATATACTAGAACAACTTGTATTTTCAAGGGGTTGTCTAAATGACTCATGAGAAAGTTTGGGTTAAATAACTCATCGTTCAATCACATTTAAAATAAGTGAGTTGGAATTTATATGTTTTATTTATTAATTTAATTATAAAAAAATCTTTTTGGTTCATTGAATTGTGGGTTAATAACCCGCATGGGTCATTTCATTTAGACAACCATATTTTCAATATTATGTAGTCTAGTTACTTTTTCATCCGAATTTCAATAGATATAGGCACAATATAAATCAATATTAATACTTAGTGTATATATGGGTAAAAATAAGGCATTGTCAAGAAATCAATTACTCCAAAAAGGGTAAGTAATAGAATAAAGGTTACATGAATGGTTTTATATTAGTATTTTTAATACGTCCCCTAACATAAGTGGACAATGCACAAATTTACCTACCTTGTGCTGAAATTCTACTTTTTTCTATATTAGAAGAATTAGGATCGGCAAGAATCGAACTATTTGTCGTTTGGTTATAGAGACTCTAATACCATATTAATAAATCAACTAACCCAAAAACTTAAATTATTGAATAAAGTGTCAATTGATTTTATATTATTATTTCTAATACATGTATCTTCTTTTACCCAAATAGAATCCAAATGTATTCCTTTTAACAACACAATACAAATCAATCATGTTTCAAACATAGGTAACAAAATGAAGAGAGTAATTGAGTAAATGCTTACATGCCCAATAGGGCCTTATTATCATGCACTTCTCTCAACAATTAACACTAGTCACAGCCACCAACATTGCCAAGTGCTATAATTAAAACACCAATCCACATTCTTTTGAGTCTCCCCAATTCAACAATGGTCAAGGCTATTCCCCTCTCTGGAAGAAACTATTCTTTCGAAGGCTCGATGTGGTTCTCAACTTTTTCTTAGTAATCTGAATAAATTTTGAAAACTTCTCCCTTTCATTTTCTTCTTCACTGACCTCATCAACTAATGCAGCTGGTGCAGGTGCAGAGTTGCTCTGCTCCCAAACATTGTTGGACATGGTTGTGCTTCTGATTTTACACTTGGAACGTTGAATGAAATCGTTGAAAGTGTCATCATTGTCAAGTGGGGCATTCCATTTTTGCATTCCAAGACCATGTTGGTTGGATTTGGCTATGTCTATATATTCATCTCTGAATGCAGAAACTTTGGTTCCATACCCTTGTTCTGTTTCAATTGAACCAACCTTCGCTGCTTTGCCATATACCTTTGATTTTGATGATGAGTTTGTATTCCCCATGGATTTGGATTTTGGACTTGTAAAGTAGTGCTTTTTGCAAGAAGTGAAGAATTTGAATAGGTGAAGGAAGGTGTAGGTTATTTTGGGATAGTGTTTAAGCTCACAAGATTATATAAGGTTTAGTGCGTGGGACTTAATTGTAAGTTGCAAGAGGTGCATAAGCTTGTTTTATAGTGTTTATCCGAGGTGTGATTAAGTGGGGAAGATTAGCAACCATAAAAAATTAAGAAACAAACGTGTTTTGCATTGTGATTGTAGCTTGCATGAATCAATTATATGCTTAAGATTCCTGACAGAAACATGTGAGAGGGCTTTTACTAGATTTTGCTTGCAATGTGTTACACTCAAGATAGATAGATAGGGAAGTATAACTTTTACATTATTATTATGGTTTTGTGTTGCCAAATTTGATGACCGTTTAATACTTAAAAGTAAAAATAACGCAGACATGAGAATTTTCAAAGTATAGGATTCGAAAAAGAGTTGTAGAATATGATAGGAGAGCTATAAACAAAGTTGTGACAATGATCAGTTTAAAAATGGTGTTCTTCTTGTTCCATCCATTCCCCCTGCTTGTATGTGATTGTTTATTGTTATTGAGTGTGTCTTGGCGGTGGAAAGCTCTCAATTAAATGTTAAACTATTGTATTGTAGTAGCATGTTGGTAGAATCTAGTTTTGTTTGTGGATTGTCGTCTGTAAAATACCAAACTGAATCCTAATTCCTAGTATATACAAAAATGTCTGCAATTAAATGAGTTGTGGAGAGCCCCCGAAAAGGACTTATAGTATTTATCTCAAACAAATGCTTGTTATTAGTTAATGTTTGCGGCGGTGTGTCACGAGGCTCAGTCACAACTAAAGGCAAGTTTGGCCAAAAGAAACTATGATTAATCAAATGCTAAAAAAAAAATAAAACTATCTCAATCAAATGAGAGTCGAATAATTATACCTTCACACCTCATTTTTAGGTGTGGGGATGTGGAAGAAGAGAGAAATAGAAAAAAATGAGAGAGAAAATAAAAGATTTGATAGGTGATTTGATTGATTAAGGAGAGAAAAATAAATAGAAAATAAAGGTAGAAAAGTGGTGGAGGTATGTCAAAACTCAATGAGAGCCACTTAAGTTCGAAGACATTGGTTGATTAATCTACCAAAATCATATGAGTGAAATCTTTGATGATAACTCAATGCGTTGACTAGTTACACGGTAACAATAAGAGTGTTTTTGATTCTCATTTCTCACTCATGAAAACTTACCGGGATGTCATCTATTCAATATTTCTTCAAGAAAAACACACTTAATATTTGAGTTTGTATAAGTTGGACTCCCAAAAAAAGATACATCTTGTTGTGGTGAATAGTATTAATCAAATTTGATAAGCAATCCTCAACTGAGTAGTTCTCATACATATATAGCCTCAAAATGTCTTTTGGTATGAGATCGGTTTCGTCATGTGTTTATTCGCCTAGAAGCTTTGTCAAGGGCCGCTCTTGTTTGTGTCTTCTCATTACACTGACGATCATTCACCCCCCCCCCCCCTTGACCCCAGGTGTCACACTTATTGCCTCGTGAGGATGAAGGGGGAAGAAGAGGATATATGGCGCCAACATGAAGAAGGGCGGAAGAATAGAACGAGGGACTAGGGTTACATAAATCAGATTAGTAAAAGGATGTGAGGGGAGGAGGAAAGGAGGCGAGGGATTGGAAGCTACACACTCTTCAAACTTAGAGGGGTTATGGTTAGGAAAGTTATATTAGTAAAATATGGGGATTGGATTAGGATTAGTTAGGTTAATTTAGGGATGAAGAGTTTTAATTATGTGATGCACGTAAACTCACGTGTAGATAGTTGAAAACTTTAAACTCAAAGCAGAAAGAAAACATATTAAAACTATACTCTCTTAAAAGAAAAACTTAAACCATTTTAATAATATACTCTCTTTTTTTAAGAAAAACTATACTCTTTTCTTGTAATTTTTAGATAGTTGTATTTAATAATACAAATTCTAAATTCGACAATGATAGAATGTTATTATGAGCTCTCAAGTCCTAACTCCAATGGTAACCATCGACATGAATTCTCCAATCCTAACTTAAAGATGTTAGGACACCAGTAACCAATTAGTACAAACCATCATGTCGAGTGATGAACGGTGTATGACACAAGTCGGCCATATATACATAAACATACTAAACCATATACCAAAACAACTTGTATGTTTTACTCTTGTGTAAAAGCAGAATATAAATCTAGAGAGAGAAAGAGAGATAGTAAAAATAGGACACTATTCCAATCTTCTACTCCAATAAAATCCAAATATATTCATTTTAACAAATCAATACAAATCATGCTACAAGCATAGGTAACAAAATGAAGTAAATGCTTACATGCCCTAGTATAGGACTATAGGGCCTTATTATCATGCACTTCTCTGAACAATTAACATTACTCACATCCACCAACATTGCCAAGTGCTATCACAATTCACAACACCAACCAACATTCTTTTGAGTCTCCTCAATTTCAACAATGGTCACAGCCTTTCCCCTCTCTGGAAGAAACTGTTATTTCGAATGCTCGATGTGGTTCTCAACTTCTTCTTAGTAACCTGAATAAATTTTGAAAACCTCTCCGTTTCATTTTCTTCTTTACTGCTCCTGCCACTAGCCTCCTCAACTTGTGCAGGTGCAGAGTTGCTCTGCTCCCAAACATTGTTGGCCATGGTTGTGCTTCTGATTTTTTTCTTAGCGCGTCGAATGTAATCGTTGAAAGTGTCATCATTGTCAAGTGGGGCATTACCAAGACAATGTTTTCCCCTCAAAGGAACTGGGTTGGATATGGCTTTGTCTATGTATTCATCTGATCTGAATGCAGAAAGTTTTGTTCCATGGCCTTGTTCTCTATGCAAAACCATCATCCCTGAGGCAGAGGATTTCCCCTGCCCTTGGACATGTTGTTCAGCTGAAGTTGATGCTTTGCCATGTACCTTTGAATTTGATGATGAGCTTCTGTTTCCCATGGATTTTGACTTGAAAAGTAGTGTGTTTTTGCAAGAAGTAGTGAATTTGAATTGGTGATGAAGGTGTAGGTTCTTTGGGGGATTACTGTTTAAACTCACAAGATTAAGGGTTGAGTGGAACTTAATTGCAAGTTGCTAGAGGTGCATAGGCTTATTTTATAGTGTTTAGGCTTAATTGCACTTTTGGTCCCCCAACTTTGGCCTTCTTGTGAAAATCGTCCCCAAACTTCAAAATTAGCAAAAAACGTCCCTAACGTTTACACCCGGTTGCAAAATAGGTTTTCCGTCTAACTTCCGTCAAAAATCTAACAGATTGCTGACGTGGTATTATTTAATAATATTTTAATTGAAAAATATTAATAATTTAATTAAGAAATATAATTTTTTATTTTTGGGACTAGTGACGGAGATAATCCGTCACAATTCAACCTCAACCCCCTACCGCTCCCTCTCATCCAACTCCAACCGCAACCTAACATTCATCTTCTTGGTTTGGTGCATAAATGCTTTCTGCAATTCTCCTTCCATTGCAGAATGTTGCTTTCTGCAATCATTAAAAAAATAAAAAATACAAGAAGTCAAGAACAGAGGAGGATGGAGATAAGCTAGGGCAGGTTCATGAACAACAGGTAGGTCCTGGGAAAAAAAGACAAGAAATAATTTCCTTCTTACCCATCTCTCTCTCTCTCTCATCTTCTAACTTTGGGGTTTAGATCCGATTTTTGCTTGTCCCTCACAACACCTAAACCAGAACAGATAAGGATGAAGGAGGTAAGGCAAGCCATCCAAATCCAATCCCATCGGACCAGATCTTCCTCTGGGTTTCTTCATCTCAGAATCAGACCGTGTTTCTTCATCTGGTTTCTTCTCCATTGTGGCCTCATCCTCCACTACCAAGCCAAGGGGCCGCCGTCACCACCCACTCCATATCCTCCTTCCCGACCTAAATCACGCGTTACCATCATCGTTTCCCTTGATCTGTGCGCCGCCGCCACCTCCTCTAGGTCTGCGTCGTCGTCGTCGTCGTCTCTCTCTCTCTCTCTCTCTCTCTCTCTCTCTCTCTCTCTCTCTCTCTCTCTCTCTCTCTCTCTCTTTGTTTCTGGAGCTTCTCAATCACATGCGCCGCTCCTCGCGATCGTTTCTCGGACCACCGCGGTCAGCGCCACTGTTATCGCAGTGGTCAGAGTGGTTGGGGAGGGAGCCAGAGGTGGCGGCGTTCCTCAGATTGGTTCTGGTCTGTTAGGGTTTTGGGAGAGGATGGAGAGAGAGGATTATGGCTTAATATTTTAATATTTTAATTTTTTGGTACATGGCTAAATATTTTAATTAAAGAATATTAATAAATTATTTTTTCAGTTAAAATTAATTTAGAAATGTCATGTCACCATTTTCAGTTAGATTTTGGACGGAAGTTGGACAAAAAACCAATTTTGCAACCGGGTGTAAATGTTAGGGACGTTTTTTTGCTAATTTTGAAGTTTGGGGACGATTTTCACAAGAAGGCCAAAGTTGGGGGACCAAAAGTGCAATTAAGCCTAGTGTTTATTAGGGGTGGAAATGGAAAAAAGATTAGGAAACTACAAAAAAGATACAAAACGTGTTTTGAAATTGTGATCCTTGTAGGAACTAGTTACATTGGTGGAAGCTATCTGTTTAAGATTCCTGACAGAAACATGCGAGGGAGCACTTTCTAGATTTTCTACTAACCTATTGAAGGTGTTGATTTAATTAGACTCAAAATAGAAATGTACAATTTTTACATATTATTATGGTTTTGGGGTAGCCAAACTTGGTGGCTGTTTATAGTACTTAAAGAAAAAGCACACAGAAATATACAAGGATTTTTCAAAGTATCGGATTCTAAAAAAGACTTGTAGAATTGAACAAATCAAAACAAAGTTCAGTTGCATATGATCAATCAAATGATACTTTTGCAAATGTTAAAGGCAAGTTTAGCCAAAACAAACTATGATCAATCAAATGATACTTTTGCAATTGTTAAAAAAGAAAAGAAAAGAAAAAACTCAAATGATGAACCAAATGAGAGCCACTTAAGTTCGAAGACATTGGACAATTAATCTTGCAAGATGATATGAGTGAAATCTTTGATGATAAGTCGGTCACACGGTAACAATAAGAGTCTTTTCAGCTGGTTTTATTCTCACATACACGCTCTTTGAGAAAACTTATCGGGAGATCATTCATCTAATATTTCTCCAAGGCAAGCACATTTAGCATTTGAATTTATATGAGTTGGGCTCCCGAAAAAAAAATATGCACTTTGTTGTTGTGAATAACACAAATCAAATCTTTTAAGTCTTCCTCAACTGTATAACCTCAAACCTATATAGCCTTAGAATGCCTCTCATTCTGGTGCGAGATCAGTTCAATCATGTGTCTAGAAGCCTTGCCAAAAGTTGTTCATTGTTCGTGTCTTCTCATTGCACCAGATCACTCCCCACCCTCTACGACCTTGGGTGTCACACTTAGCGCCTCATTGGGATAAAGGGGGTGAACACAAAGATGAGGGAGAAGGGGAAGAATGGGGCGAACGTACGTGAAGAAGGGGGCAAGAATATAATGAAATTAGGTGAGATGAGTAATGATATATACACACCTCATTCTTTAAACACTTCATTTCCACCTCTTTTTATTACTATCTCTCTCCTCTTATTATCTATCACATCTCATACTTTCTCTCTCTTACTTTTCTTTTTCTTCCTATCTCTCTCTTCCTCCACCTCTTTCCACCTCATTTTAGAGGTGTGAAAGAATAATTATCCCTTCACTGGACAATCAACACGCAAGCAACTTAGATTTAGATGAGGATTAAAGTCAGATATTTCTTTAATCATGCGGACCAAAATGCAATTTTACTCTGAAAAATGACTAAAATAGAAACTTTCTACATTTACAAGGACCAAAATGGTATTTAGCAACTCTTAAAATATTTCCACTATAATATATTGATACTTTTATTTTTAATTATTTAAATAATTTCATGTGTAAATATATATAGCTTTTTTTTTTGGTAAGTAAGAAAAAATATATAGCTTTTTTTTAAAAGCAACGTAAACATATATAGCTATGTAAAAGTGAAATATATCACACCGGAATGAAAAACATATAGATATATGTGTTAATAATATGATAAATTTAAATGTACACATTAAAAATATAACACGAGAATAAACATTTTCACATGAAAATCCTTTACCATTTCAATTGGTAGAAGAAAAAGTTTTTTTTTAATTTTTACATAATTGTATTTAATAATAGAAACCGTATACTCAGCGATGGTTGGACGTGATTGTGAGCTCTCGAGTCCAAACTCACCGTACCGCTGGTAACCATCGACATAAATTCTACAATCCTATCTTTAAGATGAGATGATAGGATAGCAACAACCAATTAGTACAAATCATCATGTTGAGTGATGACCGATGTATGACACAAGTCGGCCATATATATAAGCAGAATATAAATCAAATATCAAATATATATATAATAAAAATAGGATACAATCCTAATATATTCCTTTTAACAAAACAATAGAAATCAATCATGCTTAGGTAACAAAGTGACGAAATTAAAGTAAATGCTGACATGCCCTGGTATAAGGCCTTATTATCATGCACTTCTCTCAACAATGAAGATTAGTGATTAGTCACAACCACCAATAGCAAAGTGCTGTGAGAACACCAATTCACATTCTTTCGAGACTATCCCAGGTTCAACTATGGTCACAGTCTTTCCCCTCTGTGGAAGAAACTGTTGTTTCGAATGCTCGATGTGGTCCTCAACTTTTTCTTAGTAATCTGAATAAAATTTGAAAACTTCTCGCTTTCATTTTCTTCTTTACTGCTGGTGCCATTAGCCTCCTCAACTTGTGCAGGTGCAGAGCTGCTCTGCTCCCAAACATTGTTAGACATGGTAGTGCTTCTGATTTTTTTCTTAGCACGCAGAATGTAATCGTTGAAAGTGTGATCATTGTCAAGTGGGGCATTACCAAGACCATGTTTTCCCCTCAAAGGAACTGGGTTGGATATGGGTATGTCTATGTATTCATCTGATCTGAATGCAGAAACTTTGGTTCCATGGCCTTGTTCTCTATGCAAAACCATCATCCCTGAGTCAGAGGATTTCCCCTGCCTTTGGACATGTTGTTCAGTTGAAGTAACCTTTGATGCCTTGCCATGCACCTTTGAACTTGATGATGAGTTTCTATTCCCCATAGTTAATTGGCTTGGAAGTTGAAGTAGTATTTTTTGCAAGAAGTAGTGAATTTGAACTGGTGATGATGGAAGGTGTAGGTTCTTGGGGGAGGAACAAGATTAAGGTTTAGTGGGACTTAATTGCAAGTTGCTAGAGGTGCATGTAAGCTTGTTTTATAGTGTTTGTTAGGGGTCTAAATGGAAAAGATTAGGAAACTAGAAAAAAGAAACGTAACGTGTTTTGAAATTGTGATCCTTGTAGCCTGTAGGAACCAATTTACTATCTGTTTAAGATTCTTGACAGAAACATGTGAGGGAGCTTTTTCAAGATTTTCCATGTAATGTGTGTTGATTGGATTAGACTCGATCGGAATAGGAAAGTACAACTATTACATATTATTATTATGGTTTTGGGTAGCCAAATTTGGTGGCTGTTTATAGTACTTAAAGAAAAAGCACACAGAAATATACAAGGATTTTTCAAAGTATCAGATTCTAAAAAAGACTTGTAGAATTGAAGAAATCAAATAAAGCTCAGCTGCACTGCAATGCTACTTTTAAGAACCTGCAATTATTTGTCTCAAGTGCTTGTTATTGATTTCACACATGACCACCAATGTTATCATTGTCAAGTCAATTAATGTTGTTTAACTTCAATTTTATCAAATGTACTTATTTTAATATTAAAGGGTTAAAAATAAGGATGCTCATCTAGAAATTGTGTGGAATGGTTTCAACTTGTCATGTCTCTTCAAGGGGGAAAAGTAAGTCATAGTTCTCAATGAATATATGATCAAACATTACAGTTTTCTTCCCTTTGTTCTCACGCCAAAAGATTCCCTCTTATACCATCTATTCTATTCCATTCTTCCACCGTTGATCAACCAGTTTTTTTCTAGTCAAATTTAAAAGACCAGAGTTTTAGACAGCATGGCCATTTTGATAATTATTACACCTAAGATTCTATTATAAAGAGAGAATTATGACTATGCATAGTGCTTTGCTAGCGGAAACATGTTAATGTTGGGTTCAGTTTTGTAAATGATCATAACAATTTTATAACTATTACCCCTAAGATTCTCTTTTTGTAACATGTTGGTTTCGTTTTATGAATTAACCTCTCAAATTTCATCTTTGTTCTTGAGGTGTTAAGGAATCCGGAACTACAGTAGCAACAACTTCTTGTCAGAAAATTGCCTCGTTGTCAGTAACATATATAGCCCCACATCGTCTAGAATTGTACTTATAAGTTGGTTTATATAACCAGCGCATGACATGTTTGGTCACGACCTTACTTGAACAGGTCTGTTCTATAGGCTCGTACAACTGTATCCTTGAGTTCTAAGGAGACAGGCTTTTGTTGCATGGGTCTCATCTTGGGCTGTAGAGGATCGTTCTTGGTTAGCCTTGGCTGACTGAGATGGTCTCATGGCAGTCTGACAGACTAATTAATTTTTTTTAATGATATTTTATATTTAATGGAAAATAAACTTCCTAATTTTTTTGTCATTCTACAATTTTGCAAATAAAACACATTCAACTATAAGTGTACAAATGAATTTCAAAAAATAAAAACTTTACAAATGGCAAAAACATGTATACCTTCTCTAGCAATCTTTTTTTTTTCATGCATCGAAAACTACAAGAAAAGACAAACTAAACAACAATAAAGGAGTCTCTCAACATGAGAGTCTTCAATTCAAACGAAGGAACGTCTAAGGCAGAAAAACTCGAATTTGCTGTCAAAGCCTATCCTAGCAAGGTTCAGCAGGATTGTTACATTCATGTGGGATTCTTCTCAAAACAATATTTAAGTCCTTAGCCATCAGCTCTTTTATCTTCCTAATGACCCGGGGTGCCTGATCCATATCCAGTTCATACACAGCCTCTCAATTAGTGTCGACTCACACATGAGGTTTCGCTCTCCCCTATCCCAAGCCATGGTCAACCCGTACTGCTTCGCCATTGCCTCCACCAAGAAAGGGCTCCCGCCAAGCTTTGCACCCGTAAAGCCCGCCACCCAGCTCTCACGATCATCCCTGAAAAGCACTCCTCCACCCATGCAGTTTTCCAAATCCCAAAACTCTCATCAATATTAAGTTTCAGTTGACCAGGTAGAGGAGGAATCCAATAGTTACTCAAAAGGAACTCACCACCTTCTTATGAAGCAATTTGTTTATTAAAAACATTTATGCCTCAGAGCCTACTAAAAATTTGTTTATTTCCTACACATTTATTTTTAGAATTTTCTTATGAATTTTCCTACAATTTGTAAGTTTTTTATATAAATTATAATTCTACAGGGAAATTACAAGAAATATTAATTTTTCTTGGAAACTTTTTCAGGAAACAAATTTGCAACATATATTTGTAGAAAAAAAATTCCTGTGAATTTTTCTTCAAATTTATTGTATGTGGATTTTTCTACAGTTTTTTTATGAACTTTCTTACAAATTAATTAAAATATTCTTTCAACTCATTGAGATTCATTTAGGAATTCAAATTGATGAATCTCTTCTGTTTATTCTCAGCTTAACACACAAAAAAGCAACAATACATGAATCTCTCACTCAGCTCTTGTAGAATGTTTTCACAATCTGCAACCGGAATTAGTTATGTTTTTTTTTCCCTTGTAATGAGAGTGAGAAGTTGATCTCTCTGGTGCTTCTTGATTCATTGAGGCTTGAAAGCTCGAAATTAATCTCTATGGTGCTTCTTGCTTCCGTGAGGTTGAAAATCTATATAGAATCCTAATTTGATTTTTGATACACTAAAGTTGATCTATGTGCTGTTTTTTTATTCCATTACATTTCAACCTGCTTATTCTCTCTTGACATGATCCTAAGAGTGGGTTAAGCTGGATTTTTTCTTTGATTCAATTCCCTCGATTTTTCCTCATATGAAAATAATTCATTGTTACATTTTTGAATATCTGTCGTAGCCCATACATAATTCGTATCAAATTCTTGTTGAATATATTGTGCAACATATGAATCCTCTTCAAAGAAAATAGAAATTGTTTCCACCTTCTTTTTCAGTATTCCATCTTTTTCAGGTTTCTTGCATTTTTTCTTTCACTATGCTCTTTCAATCTCTTGAAGTTCATAGAGTCTTGGATTGGAGGCTTCCTGCCCTACATTTCTCACAAATTTCTTTAGTGCATAATAGTCAATGTCTTGGTTAAAAAATGATGATGATGGTCATGCACAAAACACTTGTACATCACCTAATGTGGGACTAAAAAGTGTTGATCAAATTTTGACTTTCATGTAAAATTTCAATTTTTCTCGTCAACTTTGACATGATTTTTTTTACTACGTAAACATTGAAATTTGGTCACTCTTTCACAAGAATTGTTGGTGGCAACAATTATCATTCAATTGCCACCGACCTCATGTAAAACTAACATCCCCAACTTTGCATATAAGTCATAGAATATACCTCTCGGAACATATTGTAGCAACATCTTGGTTCTGTCTTGTAATGGCAGAAGCCTCGTCTGGTAAACATGAAGGGGAAGAAACCACAAAATAAAAGCTTGATGAAGCTTACCTCAAAGATTGGAAGATGAAGTTTGATGTTTAAAGCACGATGAAGGTGATGAAGGTGAGGATGAAGAGCTTCAAGCTTGAGGCTTGTGAATTGAGGTGTGAGTGAGAGTGAGAAAGAAAGTGAGTGGGGTGAGGTGCGTGGTATGGGAGGGGTTATTTTGAATGAAAAGTATTTGAAAATTGAGTTTGGTGAAAAATTGGGTGAGTCAGGTGAGGAATCGAACACCCTTTGATCAAACTTTGAAAAAATGGATAAAGAAGAACTAAAATCTCATATCAGATCGACACAATTACCCACTAGTTTCAAGTTTAACTCTCACATCTTTATAAGTTGAGGCCTAAGGGTTCGAATTTCCCTACACATAGTAAAATTCTATCTAGTGAGCAACTCTCATCTAACGGATCTTCTGACACTCACTCCTACTTAGGACTGAGTCTCTAAGTGGCATCCTATCATGCCACTAACACCATGACCATAGTTTAGGAATGTTTCTTCTCCATTCTACCATTTTTTGTAAAAAAAATCTAAAATACTAACAAATTGTACTTCTTTTATTTTTTTCCCTACTTAAAATACGTTGCCATGTTTTATTTCTCTCTCATCATGTAAAGAGAGACAAACAAGGAGGAGAAAAAATTGGGCCGCACGGGTCAATGTTGGGCTTCCAATCTAAAACCCTCAATTTCCAATCCAATCAACTCACTCTCTCTTCCCCTAAAACCCTCGTCTCTGCAATTTCAACTTTCTCTTCTTCTTCTTCTTCTTCTTCCTCCACTCTCTGCAATTTCAATCTAGGTCTTCACTCTTCACTTCAGAAATGGCCACAACGCTCGCTCTCAGAAACTCCTCTTCTACCTGTAGGAGACACCTCTCCTATCTCCCATTCTCCTCTCACATCCTCCACTCCTCTCTCTCCTCTTCCCCTCTCTTCAATGACACTCCCTCCTCGTTCTCATCACCTTCTTCCTCCAACCCGTGGTGGAGATCCATGGCCACTTTCACCCGAACGTAACCCTCTCTCTATAACTCTTCGATTTTCTGAATCGCCAGATTTTTTTTGTGATATTTTTTTTTTTGGTTACAGGAAGCCTCATGTTAATGTGGGAACTATTGGGCACGTTGATCACGGGAAGACAACGCTAACTGCCGCAATCACCAAGGTTTACTGCAATTTCAACTCAAAAAATGAACCAGATTTTGAGGCTTTAGGTTATTTTATTTGACATTATTTGTATTTGTACAGGTGCTTGCTGATGAAGGGAAAGCGAAAGCTATTGCCTTTGATGAAATTGACAAGGCCCCTGAAGAGAAGAAGAGAGGAATTACCATTGCTACTGTGAGTACTTGTTTTGCGCTTTTTATTCATTTAATTTGGCATTTCAATGAATTGTGATTTTTTTGTTTTGTTTCTATGTATCGCTGCTTTGTTTGAGAAATGGACTATTTGTCTTGATGATTGGATTTTCAGGCACATGTTGAGTATGAGACTGTGAAACGGCATTATGCACATGTGGACTGCCCTGGACATGCTGATTATGTTAAGGTAAGCTGAAAATTTGGTCTCATTTCCCTAAAAATAGAAAGTTGCTTGTAATTTCTAATTATCTTGCAACAGCTGAGTGGTTAAGTTTAAGAAGTGACTATTGAATTATTAGACCTAGGATTGTTGATGGGTTTAGGTGGTAGAATGAGATTAGGTTAATTTAACTGACAGTTCTCATTTTTGAATGTACATTATTTATTTGTTGAATGTGGAATTCATCATTTTGGGTGCTTGAATATCTTCATCTTCTATTCACAAATGGGATGGAAAAAGCATAATATGTCTTCTGATTACCAAAATGCTTTATTTTAAAAAATGACAATGAAAAAAAATTACACGAAAAACTTGCCACTGTGTAGCTGTATTTCTCAGATAACTTCTATGTCTTCTGAAATTAGTGCATTTAGCATTCCAGCATGGCTTGATGTACCTACAGGTTGTTTGTCTAATGGTTTCTTCACTGTAAATGACAAATTCTTCTTATTCATCTGCTACACTGTTGCATTGGTTATGTTTCTGCAACTGTGCTTGTTTAGTTATACACAATTACACATACCTAATAAATGTTTGTTTCACAGAATATGATTACAGGAGCTGCCCAAATGGATGGTGGTATACTAGTTGTATCTGCACCTGATGGACCGATGCCTCAAACCAAGGAGCACATTCTTCTTGCTCGCCAAGTAGGTATTTTATTAAGTTGGTTTGTAAGTAATTGAAGCATATGTTTAGGTCTCCAGTTGCTTCCTTGCTTCTAGGTTAATGAACTTGTTATCTTTAAATGAATTGTGCAGGTTGGTGTGCCATCTCTTGTGTGCTTCTTAAATAAAGTTGATGCTGTCGATGATCCAGAATTGTTAGAACTTGTAGAAATGGAGCTCCGCGGTAGGGTGTTTCTCAAAGACTTCACCTTCCTTCCTAATTCATACTTTCTAAAAGAATGCATCTGCATTAGTTCCTGTAGTCCCCATCATGTTTAAAACTTCAAGGTGTATTTATGTTCATTATGTATTCGGCAGAGCTTCTGAGCTTCTACAAGTTTCCTGGGGATGAAATCCCTATCATTAGAGGTTCAGCGTTGTCCGCTTTACAGGGTACAAATGACGAGATTGGTAAAAAGGCTATTCTAAAATTAATGGATGCTGTAGATGAATACATTCCTGACCCTGTGCGCCAGCTCGACAGACCTTTTCTAATGCCAATTGAAGATGTATTCTCCATTCAGGTAAATGGGCATGGACTTCTTCTGTTTGTTTTTTTTTTTTTTGAAGAATGCCTACTCATTGAAGTGAAGATGAGTTTGTTAATTTTTTAGTCATATGTTACAGAACCTTGCGTTGACACTGGCATTTATCTAGTTTCAATCACTTGATACTTTAAAAAAACTAAAAAAGTGTTTCCTCTTTTTTTTTTCGCTTCTATTTTTTTTAACTTGTGTATAAAAAATTATGTTCTTCAATGCTGTTATGAGTCCACAAAATCTGCATTGATTTCCTCTGGTTTATAGGAAAGAAACATCATAGTTAAAAGCAATGCTATCCAGAATGACACTTTGGCTGCTTAATATTTGTAATTTGTGTTAAAGGGACGAGGAACAGTAGCTACTGGCCGTGTTGAACAAGGGGTAATCAAAGTTGGTGATGAAGTTGAGGTTTTGGGTCTCATGCAGGTATGCTAGTTCAGTCATTTTCTGGTTTTAGGCTGCCACCTGATTCTCATCATTCCTGGGAATTAGTCTATTGTTCTGTTTCAGAAGTATCGATGAATTCTTTGCATTGTAATAATGGTTATTCCTGACACTGAGCTTTCCTTGGTAGGGTGGTCCTCTAAAAACAACAGTAACTGGAGTGGAGATGTTCAAGAAGATTTTGGATCAAGGACAAGTAAGTTAGTATCTTCACCTATAAGGGCTATTCGTATAGTATTATGAACTAACGATTTCAAAATCTTATGCTATTTGATTGAAGTATGTGAATGGTTTTTATATCCGACACATCCTCTCATCCAAGAGCTTGTTGGGTTTAAAGAGTGAACAATGTACAGATTCTTCTTGTATTGAAATTTAACTTTTTATTTTAGAAGAATGAGGTTGAAAAGGATCTAATGCTAGACCACTTGGTCATGGATACAATGCCATAAACTAATTATGTCTAAAGGTTAAGCTACTAGAGTAGAACATATGAATGGTTTTATGAGCCCGTTTGTATGTGGACCAAAGAGCACTTTTAAGAGCTTATTTAGTGTTTTTTATAGTAGATACTAGATAAGCTCCAATAAGCCTGTCTCCAAACAGCTTCATAATCTAACACTGCATATGCTAAACTAATGTGGATTTTTACATTTCTTAGGCCGGTGATAATGTTGGTCTTCTTCTCCGTGGTCTGAAACGTGAAGATATTCAACGTGGTCAGGTTAGTTGCAGTGATGAAGCTTTTTCTTATTTTTTAGACCTTGTTGCAATTTGCGAGGGAACTGTATCTTATCTGTATTTGTTTCCATAAGAATTGTCGAGTTTAGATTCAAACTACGAGGGTTGAGAAACAACTTTCCTAACACTACGTTGTATTGAAAAGGTCATTGCTAAGCCTGGTTCTGTAAAAACATACAAGAAGTTTGAGGCAGAGATTTATGTGCTCACAAAGGACGAGGGAGGGCGACACACTGCTTTTTTCTCTAACTATAAGCCTCAGTTTTACTTGAGGACTGCTGATATCACTGGATCAGTAGAGTTGCCTGAAAATGTTAAAATGGTTATGCCTGGAGACAACGTTACTGCCACATTTGATTTGATTTCACCAGTTCCACTTGAACCAGGTCAGTATGTCTCAATTTAATGAAAAAAATTGTTTCTACATGATTTTCAACCACCATTCATATGTCATCCATACACTGCAATGTTATCCTCACCATATGCTGTATATTTTGTACACTTCATGCTGGAGTGTCAAAACTGGAAAGTTTAGTTTATGGCTTGCTATTGATTTTACAGGACAACGATTTGCCTTGAGAGAGGGTGGGAGAACAGTTGGTGCCGGTGTGGTGTCAAAAGTAGTGAGCTAATATGCGCCTATTGTCATTCAACTTTTAATCTACACATTTGCAAAAACACAAACTGTGGTGATCAATTAATATATTCAGCGGTTGTTGAGTAAATTTTAGGAGAAGCTCATCTTCATTGTTCATTTTGTAGTTCATAATTTGTCAACATGCTCTTGATAGCTGCAGACTGTTTCTGCTTTATGAAAAATAATGTTAATCATCTATATATGCTTAACCGTCAAGTCCTAGATGTTGGGTTTTTACAAATCTTTCACACTTTTTTGTTTAATATTACCCTTTTGTTTTAAGCTCTATTGTTGTTTACTTCTTTTATATTGTTCTCAGATACTGATAAATTGAGACATGATTTTGTAACGTGTATTTATGAGATAATGGCTGATTGTCTCACTGTCCCATAGCATGAAACTAGTCAGACTGAATTCTAGTGCGCACGTATGTATACCATCTATACTGTTAACCATTTTACTTGAATTGGTTATACTAAAATGAATCGTGGTTGTGAATGTAATTGAGTTAAAATCAACTATATGAGATTTGTTCTCACTGGATGCGATTTATTTACATGGATCATGCTATTACCAATATTGCTTAAACAAATCATTAACCTTCAGAACTCTTAAAAATTATCGTATGTGTTTTCATTAGTCTCATTTTACATTTAAGACTATCATCTATATATTTGAGTAACCTTTCCATTTGGTGCTTCTATGGGTTTTAGCATTATAAGTTCAAAACTCCTATGACCTCATTGTTTATATTAAGAACCGTGGCCCTTGTCTTGACAAATGAAAATCCTATCAATTTTACACGTGAAGTCATCTAAGACAAACATAGTAAATTGTCAACAAGGAGAGTCTAACCATCCTATGTGGAGAGTCATTCATGCTCTCCTTGTTGGCTATGGCTTCATTGGCTATATTAATGGCAATGGTCCTTAACTTATTTTTTCAAGTTTTATTTTTTCTTTACATCGGAAATATTTTACATCCTTTAGGGATCAATCCCAACCAGGACTTTCCCCTCCCCAACCTATTTGCTCCATAATTCGTACCACTTAGCTAGCCAGGACTTTGATGACTTTACTGCTAACATACAAGTTTAACATATCATTATTTTAATTTAAATTTTAAAAGTTAATTAATTACATCCTTAAATTAATTTATTTTGTCCCTCAAGTTGTAAGACAGTAAGAGCTAAAAGACAGTAGGTAGGGTGAGGGAAGTCCAAAGATCAATCACTGAAGGGTGCAATTTATCTTTTCAATGTAAAAAAAATTAATTCATTGTTTTTTTTTAAGAGTAATTCATTGTTGAGAAAACATTTTCTACTTAAAAAAATAAAATGACAATGGAGTGGTAGAATGAGGGGAAATTCAAGATCAAAGTAAATAGGAAGGAAACTTAGTCAAAGCTGATATTAATAGTGAGTATTAATAATATTTTTTTTGGATAAAATATTAATAATATTCTATATATATCTTTTTTTTTGAACGTATATTCTACTATTAAAGAAGTATAAAATTGATTGAAGTAAATGCACATCGATATCTAAATATAAATCTAAATCTAAATACAATATAAAAGAGAAACTATAAGAAGGAAAGAATTGACACTTGGCAAGCATTGAGGGACCTTTCAACCATTTTTCCAAGAATTAAATAAATCAAAAAGAAAATGTTATTACTACTTTAGGAAACTTGGGAATGGCTCACTTGATAATTACAACTTTAGTTAAGGGTAAGCATGTAATAGCCCACTTATTTTATTTTTATTTTGAGTTTTTAAATTCAGTATTATATATCTTCACCCTCCTAAGCTCACGCGCAATATTTTTTGACCAATCATGGTAATTGTTTTCCACTGAATATGTATAACCTTTTTCTCTATATAAGAACTTGATGTTGCATGTTCCCGTTCATTTATCCATGGCAATTATAGTAGGAGTGGAAAATTCAATTGAGAGTGCCCCGACTTAGACGCTGCCGTTGTTCTTTATTTTGTGTCTATTGATTTCTTCTTGCTTCCATTCATGCGTTCTTTCTTGATTTTGATTATTTGGTTGCAGGACTTCTCATTCTCAAGGAATCCAGCAGGGATCAATAACTTTTTTTACTGTCAGCATTGAAGTTGTAAGTATATGTTCTCAGGATATGAATAATTTCATGTGTTTTTTTAATTCTAACTAGATTCAGAGGTTTTTTTCTACCTCTTGCTTTAAAGCTGCTTGGGTGATGACTTAGTAATTAAGTTGCTGTTGGGTTTTTTTGGCGCTGTTGATGTTACAGGGACCAATTTTAGGCCAAATGACCATGCTACTTGGGTGCTAATTTACTGCTCAAGTTGCAAGATCAAAAGCTACATGTAGCACTCTTATTTTATGAAGCACTCCTGAGTAGTATTAGTAATTAATGGATGTAGTATTTTCGGTTTAAAATAGATTAACGAAATGTCTTAACATTTGCTCAAGCCTAATTCTTTAGGAGATATTTCGCTTATACATGTAGTATCTTTCCTCACTGCTGTTGCTTTATTTAGTTCTTATTTCTTAATGTTTGGCTTAATAATATTGTTTAGCATATTTAGTTTCTTCATTTATGTCCAAGATTATGAAGCAAATCCTCCCAAACTTATGAAGTACTGAATTTTATCCAAGTTTCAGCAAGAAAGCTGATTTTGAAATATGGGTTGGAAGATGATGCCATTGAATTTATTGGTTCTGCCTTGGCAATTCATTTTTATGTTAGTTTTGTGTATATGCCTAACAATTTTCAAATTATCCTGACAAGGATGCATCAAATATATCTGATTTTCACTATCAATGTTTGTACTTTGTATGATCATGATATGTAAAATGTTTTGAACTCCTACAGAAATTTGAAGGTGTTGTACTTTATTTGCATTATAGGATTTCCTTTGGATTGATCATCTACAAGAAGTTAGCGGTTAATTGTCTTCTCTTTTGCTTTCAGATTTTGTTGTTGAAAATCTTCCCCTATATTGCAGTATTTCCTTTGGATTAATCATGTGCAAGAAGTAAGTTGTTCAATTGATTACACTAATCTTGATTGTCTGTGACTCCGAATGCAGAGACTGCGGGAAGCAGTTCTATTTGGGAAGTGAAAGCTTAATTTAGATGGCATTGTTTAATTAATTTATTGGTTGGAAGCTACTTCTTTTTTGTTTGTTTGATAACTTTTCCCTGTGTGTTTTGAGGGGATGAATTGGGCTAATATGAGTTCTTAATTCCAACCTGCATGCTTGGAAGGAATTATTATTTTTTCTTGATTTTGTGAAATTGACCTAGATGAAGAGAACATCACTTGAATTGAACCGAGGGTGTCGATGCTACTGATTAGGCAAGTAGCTGAGGTTTTGTTGGAGCATTTTCAAAAGCATATTTTGTTGTCTCATGTTCACTGCTTTGTTTAATGAACACTCTAAGTGAATTTTCCTTTCCTTAGATATTAGGAAGATTTGTCTAAACTGCGCTGCAATGTTCATGAGTGTATTTTTGTTTGTTTTAGAGTTCCTTCTGTTTTCATCTTTATTTTTAAGAATTTTTATTGGAGAAACTATTACTGGGTGTGGAGATGTAAGGTTTTAGGAATTTCTCTTTATTTTGGTGGTTATCTTAATTAGTATTTCTCTTTCATATACTTTCACAATTTCGAATTGGTTTTGTTTGGGCTGATGCAGGTGTTTGTGCTAATGTTGTGTTTGAACTTTGAATGCCAGGAGAAAAAAAGTATGAGTTTGGAGAGATTAAAGCTTGGTTTATTTTTCTGTTGACAACTGCAAGTTGATGTTGAAGGGTCGGAACTGAAATTGTTTTGTTGCCTTTAGAGGATTAGTTGCAAGTAGAGACATTTTCATGTGATGTAGATCAGGCAATTCATTTCGGCAGAACAAAACATTTTACGGATTCACTTTTTAGACTTCTCTTTACTTTATTGGGGCAAAGATTTCGTGTTGTTTGATTCATTGTAAACACTCTTCCTCACCCTGATCTATTTTGTGTACGTTTTAAACATTTGTTATAAGTTCTTGATGTCCCTTATTCGAGAGGGCTTATGTGTACAAGGTAATTTCATTTATGGTTTTGTTTGTTTTTTTAGTATGTAAAGTTTGCAAGTGATAATTGAAGGAGTCAATAATTGGCTGGTATGCTCTGTTTGGATGGGGAGGTGAAATTAAGGGGAATGATTATAAGTGGGAAGAATGTAAGTGAGAAGAATATAAGTGGAAAATGAAGTGATTTTTAGGTTGTTTGGATTGAGATAAAAGTAATGGAAAATAGATGGAAACCGTACAAGAAGATAAATGAAAGTTATTTAATATTACTAATCTACCCTTATATGTTGAAACTAGATTATAATAGAAGATATCTACTAAATATTATAATAGAAGATATCCACTTTATTTTATTTTTAAAATTAAAACTAAATATTGGAGTATAATAGAAGATATCCACTATTTAAATATTAAATTTCTATCATTATCTTGGATTTCCTTCACAAGTTTTGTACTTATGAATTGGCCAGCATACTCTAATTAAATTTTCAACATTCAACTTACGCTATTATGGTGCATTTATATCTTTTGGGGAGCCAAGATATGATATTTTATGAACTTCAAACTTTCTAAGCCATTTATGATTAATTTGATTCTGATCAAGGAATGGAACCTGTGCGTCTTCTCCATATGGTCCCAGGTGAAATTTTTGAATATATAGTGTGATGACGGACATTGATGCATTAAGCTATAAGCTTTCTGATGATTGACAAATATTGATTTTAGTATGTCAATTTTGTTTTGAATTGTTGTATTGGTATATGCATAAATAATAAGAGTAAAATCCACCGTGCACGGGTAACAACATTCTACTTGAAAACACTTTCATGTTAAAGTTAATATAAAATTTAATTTCGAATAATTTTTTTGCTGCATCGAAAAATTATTTTCTAATAATTTAAGTGTACTTTTAGGAGTGATTATATATATATATATATATGTGTGTATTTTGGTTTCACTTTGTAAGTCCCGAACCTAATAGATTAAAATATATGTATTTACATCTTCAAGACAAAATTCATTTATAAGACAAGGTATTTTTGTAACCAAGATTAGAAGACATTAATGCATATACGATCTATATTGTTTATATTTAAATTACAAGGTTAATGATTTCTCATACATTTTGAAAGAAAATACTTTCACATAAAAATTAATATATATATATATATATTTCATAATTTTTTAAATAATTTTAGGAGTAAATATATATAAAAGTTGTGTGAAATTTTGCGGGTTGTGTGATAGTCGTTGTGGTTTTGATTTGTTGAATGCTCTTTTTTTTTAGTCTCTTAATTATAGCAGCTAAAAAATTTGCAAATATTAATTTTAGTATATCAATTTTGTTTTGAATCATTGTATTGGTATATGCTTAAATAAAAATAGTAAAATCCACCGTGCACAGGTAAGATCATTCTACTTGAAATCACTTTCATGTTATAGGTTGATTTTCGAATAATTTTTTTGCTGCATCGAAAAGTTATTTTTGAATAATTTAAGTACACTGTTAATAATTTTATGAGAAATTTAGGAGCAGTTATATATATCTATGTATTTTGGTTTCCCTTTGTAAGTTCCGAACCTAATAGATTGAAATATATGTATTTTCATTTTCTAGGCAAACTTCATTTATACGTCCCATGTGCAGAATTAATGATTTTGACTAACTAATTTCTTTTTTTTTCCAAAATCTTTATATTATTTAAATCGGTGTATGAGTATAAAATATTATATGTGTCGGAATGTATGTTTTTTGAATATCTACATCTTTATTATGATTGTTCTTTCATTCTTTATATCTTAAATTGTTTATAATCAAAATCAAAATATTTATTAATGTGTCAAATATAATAATAAACTTCGCCGTGCAACGCACGGGTAAAAACACTAGTGTTGATAGATTTTATCAGTCTTCAACTATAAATAACACATGAAGTTTAGGGTTCAAAACATCAATCCTTCTTTCTCCAACAATTTGCGTTTTTGGATGCTGAGAATTGTTTTCTATTTCATGTTGCAATGGCAAGATTTCTGACCTCAATCCAATCTGTTGCTGAGAATACTGGTTTGGGTTAATTGATTATATATTTTTTTTTGTTTTAGTAGGTCCAAGTCCATTAGATGTTTTTATCAATTAAAGAGGGCAGAGGTGGAAGAAGAGCAGTTGGAAGGATTAAGTAAGGATAAGTGGGGTTTGTACCGTGTATAAAGAGGATATAGTTATCCAAATAACCTACTAAGAAGGTGGAGTTTGTCTATGGAATATAATATGGTTGTTGTTTATCATCTTCTTTCTAATCCATGTGTTCCATGATGGTTTAGCCTATGGTAGGTTTACTTAATTTATTGTAATTGTCTTTTGTATGAGATGTGAATGTGAATTGATCTTTGTTGGTCTTGAGAGCTTGATTTTAATTTTTTTTTGTACCGATCACTGAATTTTTTTTTCAGATCAAATATGTTCTCATTTTTACAGGACTTTTATATTCAGAGAAAGAAGTGAATTTAATTTTACTGCTTCAAGATGATTGATGGATTTGGGGTCATGTGAGTTTAGAAGAAGTTTCATTCTTCGAAAAAGAAGCTTCAAGGGCTTGCCATCTGAAAGTTTACTGCTGATTTGGTCTTTATGGTAAGAATAGTTACTGCCATGAGTGAGGCTGCAGCCATTCCTCTTGATAAGGGAATTCTTTTTGTGAAATAAAGCCAGTAATGTTTTGTGAAGTTGCTCATCTTGGAGGAGGCACAAACTGTTGTCTCTTGAATTTAAGAAGAGAAGCATGTGCAAGTGAAGGCGGTTTCAAGCTCATAAGATAAAGTTGTGTTCTTGAATGGAAAAGAGTTTTTTAAAGAAGGTTTGAAATAGGTGCGCTGACATGTTTCTTCTTTGTTGAACATACCATGAAGCAGCTAATACTTGATTCGCTGGCTCGCTGCCTTGATTTTTGAGATGTAGATTGCTGCTTCATATATCTCTTCTCAATTGCATGACAGGTTTACTATTTTTAGTGGCTTTTGCTATCACCTTTGGGGGGCATAATTTTCTTTTGAGAATTGTCTACTTGAAAGTGACACAGATAATGCTTTATATTGTTGTTTGGTACTTCCACATTACTTTGAAAATTGTTCCATTCAAATCATATATAATTTTATAAGTAAAATTCAAATGTAACAATAAAACCTAAAACTGGAAATAGAAATTAGAGAAAAGTATCGAAAGTGTTTTTAGGATAAAACTTATATATATCGTAAAGAATTTTTATAATTACTCATTACTATTTTCAAAAAAATTAAAATAGTTTTAGAATGAAATATATTAAAAGTAACATAAATTAGAAGGTAAAACTAGAGCTTCTACGGGGTACTAAAAGATTTTTTTTCTTCATAACTTTAAAACTTAGATTCTTTTGATTGGAATAAATTTACATGTATATTTTTTTATGAATAAATTAACTCCTATTGGGAAGATTAATTTATGTTGTTGCTCGGTACTTCCATATTACTTTGAAAATAGTTATATTTGAATCATATATAAAAAATAGAAAAATAAAAAACAATTATCAAAGTAATATGATTGCCAAATTAGGGATTCCATGCCACGGGGAAGAACATTAATACTAAAATATTTCTGAGTTAAAATAAAAATAAAAAACATTATCAATATTATAGATTTTTTAAATAAGTTTAGAAGTTAATATGTATAAAAATATGCAATTTTGATATTAAAAATTTGTCACACGGGGGAGTGGAATAAATTAACAAATAATATGGTCTATATTTATTTGTGTAAGCTACTTAAAGCTCATATAGGATGAAGATTTTACATGGAAATAGTTTCAAATTGAAATTAATAGAAAATATGTTTTAATTTAATTTTAGTACTTTTCCCAAACTTTTTAAATAATTTAACAGTAGATTTAGAAAAGAATTATAATTTGATTTTGAATATAAGGTTCCCACGGGGAATTAGAGAAGAATAAACATATTTAGTATATATTTATTAATTATATAGTAAAAATCTCCTACATGAGGAACAATTTGCATGAAAATGCTTTCAAGTTTATACTAATAGAGAATGTTTTAATATAATTTTATTAATTTTTCATTTATTTTAAAATAATTTAAGAGTAGGTATACAAAAGCATTATAATTTAATTGTGAATATAGGGCTCCCACGGGGAATTAGAGTAGAATAAACATAATTAGTCTATATTTATTAATTACATAGTAAAAAGCTCCTACATGAAGAACATTTTGCATGAAAATACTTTAAATTGAAACTAATAGAATATGTTATAGTAAAATTTTAGTACTTTTTCCATACTTTTAATTTAATAGTGAAAATGAGGATCTCACAGGGAAGGGCATTTAAATTAAAATATTTCCAAGTTAAAATAAATAAAATAAAATTTTAAGAAGTAAATACATATAAATATATAGTCACACGGGGATTGAAAATATATATTCTATATTTATTGGTGTTTAGGTTACATAGTAAAAAGTTGATACGATGAGGAACATTTTGCATGAAAATACTTTCAATTTGAAACTGATAAAAAATGTTTTAATATAATTTTTATACTTTTTTCTAGACTTTTTAAATATTTTTAGGAGTAGATATACAGAAGTACTACAATTTGATTTTGAAAATAGAATACGATGGGGAAGAACGTTTACATTAAAATATTTCTAATTAAAAATAACAAAAGCAAATTTTATTATAATTTTAAGGATTGAGAGAGAGAGAGAGAGAGAGAGAGAGAGAGAGAGAGAGAGAGAGAGAGAGAGAGAGAGAGAGAGAGAGAGAGAGAGAGAGAGAGAGAGAGAGAGAGAGAGAGAGCAATTCCCAAATTACATGAAAGCTTCTCCATATTTTTCCGTATATCCTCATTCCAAAGCCTATGTTTCAAATGATTCGAATGAGCTATCTGTTGCATTTTTTATAATTTTTTTAAATGTTTGTATACTACTTATTTAGGGATTATAAAATCAAAATTATATAGTGTAAAAAAAATGTAATTTAATGTGATCCATTTTTTCTAAATCACATTTTCCATATGTTATAATTTGGGTATAATTATTTGGAGGTAAGAAAAACGAAATAAAAAACAAAAATCATGTAATTTATTATATTCTTACATCATAAACACATTCATCAAATATAAAATTTATTTTATATTTATTTTTCATTTATATAAAAAAAATTAATCCATATATTAAAAACAGTTTTTAATATTCGGGAAATATGCCCCCGTGCAACGACACGAGTAAATTTAATATGTTATCCATATTTTCTATCATCTTATTTGGAGATATGAAAAATGAAAATAAAAGGATAAAAACAAATATCATACAAATTATTGTATTTTTATATCATAAAAAAATTAAAAACACAATGAATTATATTTAGATTTTTTGTTCATTCATACAAAATAAATAATTCTATATATTAAAAGCAAATTATTATACACTTGGAAATATGTCCCCCGTGCATCGGCACGGGTATACATACTAGTACAATATAAAAGAGAACCTATAAGAAGGAAACTTTTGACACTTGGCATCCATTGCGGTGAGTTTCAGCCTATTTTCCAAGATTAAAAAAATTTAAAAAGAAAATATTATTACCACTTTTGGAAACTTGACAATGGCTCAAAGGCTATTTCATGTATTGTTGAAGGGTAAGCATGTAATAAGCCATGTAAATGATTATATTTTTTATTTTTTAAATCTGGAATAAATCTAGCATTAATCAAAATGCTCAGATTTTTATCCCACTACCTAATTCTAAACCAATCAGGTTTTAGCATATTAATAAATTTTAAAAATCTGATCATGTATAATTGTGCTCTTTAATAGATTTGAGATGCATTCACCTTCCCTACGTGATTTCCTGTGGTTGTTTTTATATCTTCAATTTTTAAAATTCTTTACTATATTTTTTTACATGTATTGCCTACTTATTGTCCAATTATAAAGTGGAAAATTTAATGAAAATCAAGAATCAGTTACTAGCCGTCCACATTGAGCCTACAACCCATTATTGGAAATCATTTATTCTTATACACTCCCAATACTTAATAAATAATTAGAATTCAAATTTTGAAGATATTCTCAACACCATTTACTCATATAAATAGCTACACATTTTCTCCGATAAACACCACTTATTGTTTTCTCTGCAACTTTTCTCACGTTCTGATTTTCTCTGCATATTTTCTCAACGTTTAAAGGTTACCATCTTGCAATGGCTCCTGTGTACGATAAGATCGCCAATCTGAATCCAATTAGAGTTTGCTAGAGTTATAAGGTTATGGAGTGTTCGTGGAGGAGGCAGGTTACTAGAATTGATGAGTTTGATGGATGATGAGGTATTATTTAGAGATTTTACAGTTTTATAATTTATAGAAATTGACATGTATCATGCTGATTACTAATCACCTTTTTTTCAAAATTATAGGGTTCCAGAATCCAAGCTATTGTGCTCTATATAACACTGTTTGATATTATTTTGCAGCATTTGAATTAATATTTTTCATTTTATAGATATCGTATCAGGATAAAAGTAATAGACGAAACTGACTCCACAGTTTTTGTTATATTCGATCGCCCCGCATCAAATCTCCTGGGACGGACGGACATGTTCTGAATTAATCGCAAGCTGTGAGAAGATAACTGTCATGTCTTTTGATGTTTGACGAATTGAAATTAACATGCTAAAATTTGTGGCCCTTTGATGATTTTCATTATATTTTTGCAGACTGTTGCTGGTATTACATGTCCTGAAGAAATTATGAATCTTTTAGACAGGAAATTTCTTTTTAAAGTTGATATCATGAAGGACACTGACGGTTACTTTGAGCCCTCTTATACTGTTAAGAGGGCCACTGATGATATTAAAATCCTTGCTAAGTTCATAGCTGCTGCTCCACTGAAAGAAAATGATACTTCTGATGTATCTGCAAGTCTTTCTAAGTATTCATCTGGTTCTAATTAAGAATGTTTTTATGGTGCAGCCATTGGTAAATTACTAGAACTTAAAATTCTATTCTTTATTATTTGATAAATTGAAAGGTGGTGACACTCATATTTTGGATTTATTTAGGATCTGAATAGCCAATTTTCAGAAACTGAATGTGAGAGTTCAAAGGATAATACAAAGGATGTTGCTCCAACCACTGGTGAAGTTGTGATCGAAAGTCCTGCAGAAGTCCTGTCGCCAACCTTAGAGGAAAATGTAATTGACCTTGATTCTGATGCAGCTGGTGTTGTCAATGGTGGTACAATTTCTACACCACACAAGAGGCTTTCCGATGAATTCCAGATAGAAGGTAATGGTGGAAGTAGCACCACTACTGTGAAGATGATTAAGAAGATTATGGAGAGAGAATGCTTTGATCTCTGTTTCATATATTGATTTGAAATTTTAATGTAATTTACTGCTACAACATTTCAAGCTTCATCTCTGACATGTTTATCTTGGTAAAAAAAAGCTAAATTAAGAGGTGAATTTAGTATAGGACTATTTCTAATCATGAGTTTTCAAGTGGTTACTTATTTTCCTATTCATCAAAGTGAAAGAAAATTTGTGTTATGAGAAAATTTTCCTTTTGGATAGCTTATTTTTCTATTCAATTATTCATCCCAATGAAAAATGCAGGTATTTTTCTTCTGCTGAAAAGTTACATATTTTTTTTTGAGAAGTTGACCAATAAATTTGGAGACGCATTACAACTTCATTATAAAAAAACAGGGCTCCCATGGGGAAAAACATTAACATTGAGATATTTCGAAGTTAAAAATGATAAATAATAAATTTTTAAGTTACTTCATGAGTTTTAACAAATTTCTTTTCAATGTTTATTAATTAGATTACAGTAGAAATTTAAATTGCTTGCAGGGAATGGTGCAGAAGTTAACGTGGATGGCACTGGAAAATATGGCTTGAAGAGAGAGAATTGAGAAACAAAGACAAATAGAAATGTAGCTTTTAAAAAAAAAGTGTTTAATTACTGATTACTCAAGTGTTGACATTTTTAAATATAAGAAGTGGGGGAGTTTTTGTCTAATAGAAAAAATGTTAAGTGTTAACTTACTCCTTCATAAAATTAAGTGGGAATAAGTTAGCAAATCTCAAATATAAAAAAATTGCCACAGAGAATGAAATAAATTAACATAGATGGTCTATATTAATTGCATATTAAAAAACTCATGCGGGGAGGAATATTTGACATGAAAATGCTTTTAAATTGAAACTAATGGAAGTTAAAAACAAAATAGAAACTAATGGAGAATATGTTTAAATATAATATTAGTACATTTTTCATATTTTTTAAATAATTTAAGAGTAGATATACGAAAGCATTATAATTTGATTGTGAATATAGGGCTCCTACGGGGAGTTATAAAAAAATAAACATATTTAGTCTATCTTTATTAATTATATAGTATATACTACATGAGGAATGTTTTGCATGAAAATACTTTTAAGTTGAAACTAATAGAAAATGTTTTAATATAATTTTAATAATTTTCCCATACATTTTAAATAATTTAAGAGTAGATATACATAAGCATTATAATTTGATTGTGAATATAGGGCTCCCAAGGGGATTAGATAAGAATTAACATATTTTGTCTATATTTATTAATTATATAGTACAAACAAAGCTCCTACATGATGAACATTTTGCATGAAAATACTTTAAATTAAAACTAATATAAAATATTTTAATAAAATTTTATTACTTTTTCCATACTTTTAAGTAATTTTAAGAGTAGATATACATACTCATTTTAATTTGATTGTGAAAATATAGATTTCACGGGGTCTTACTATTGAAATATTTTCAAGTTGAAAATAACACATAGTATAATTTTATAATTTCTTTCATATGTTTAAATGTATGTATATATATATAGGAAATTTTGACGACAATTGGAATAAATGAACATATATAGCTTATATTTTTTTATGCTTAAGTTTTTCGATGAGAAAGCAAAATAAATTATTGAGTCGCTAAATTCAAGGTTTCTAAGCATCCAATCAGCATAACAATCTCACAATTCAAGGAGGGAAGGAGAGAGAGAGAGAGAGAGAGAGAGAGAGAGAGAGAGAGAGAGAGAGAGAGAGAGAGAGAGAGAGAGAGAGAGAGAGAGAGAGAGAGAGAGAGAGAGAATTATAAGTTCAAAAACACTGAAATTGGTACACCTAAAAGTTCATGTGGTTTTCTTTATTTATTGATCTATTGATCTATATTTGTTTTACAGGCAATATGATAGTCTATTGATCTTTATTTGGCGTGAATCAGGCTAGAAGATCTACTTGCTTACATTGTTAGGCAAACAACAGCCAAGTTACGAGAAATGAGGTTTTGCTGGTGCAAATAATTGCGGGTAGAAACGACTCTAAAGGAGGAAGATTTTCAATTAAATTATATAAATGAAATATTATTTGTATATGAGCGTATTGATACATTAATCAGCTGGTAAAATATTTATGCTAACCGAAATACTAATAAATATTTATGCTAACTGAAATACATTGTTGGAGTCATGAACGAATTAATTCCGTGAAAAAATTCTCCAACCAGAAGTCAATTATTGAAAATTTGCAGTTGTGTTTTTTTATTTTTTTGGTGGTTAACAATTAGATAGATTTGATTTAAAATCCAGCAATTTTGTATGCTTCACTGGAATGTGATGTTTTTCCACCAGAGATATCTATTGCGATTTTTAGTTAAATGTTCTTGCTTTTTGATAAATATATTATAGTATTTTATATAAGAGAATTATTATTGCATCCTTTAATTTTTTTTATCCATCCGTATTTATTTAGAGTTTAGGAAATCAAAATTATTCATCTTATTTGGAAAAATGAAAAACGAAAATAAAAGGATAAAAAAAAATCTTACAAATTATTGTATTATTATATCATAAACAAATTAAAAAAAATTATTATTAGATTTTTTGTCATTCATATAAAATATATAATTCTATATATTAAAAGAAATTTATTATATACTTGGAAATATGTCACCGTGCCGATGCACGGGTATACATCTATATATATTATAAAGCAAAATCACTCAAAGAAAAAACCTACCACGTGGCATCGCTACAAGAATTCTGCTATAAGAGTGATTTTAGGAGCTTTTATGCCACGTGTCCTTCTATTAAGCAGCGGTTAACTTTTTGGACCATAATGCTACTAGAAAAATAACTTTTAACTCACTTAGTAAATAACTTCTCACCAATTAGAAAATCAACTACCTAATTTCTACCTCCATTATTCACGTGAAATTCATTTTTGATTTCCAAAATGCTTTTAGAAAACAAACCAACTTTCTGAACTCCCACCATGTCTATTTCTATGATAACCATCCACCCGTCTATTTCCTAAGTGAACTTCCTTTTGTTTTTCCAAAGTTCATGCTTTTAAAAAAAAAACAACCATTTACCTCCGAACTCCCACCACGTCCATTTACATTTTATAACCACCCATATTGTATACCATGTATAAAATCACGTCTATTTCCTACTAAACTTCTTTTTTTTTTCCTTCCAAAGTTCATGGTTTAAAAAAAACCAACTTTCACGTTGGTTTACCTCCAAACTCCCACCATCATTTACATTTGATAACCACCCACCATGTATACCATGTATAAAAAATCAACCGCCAAAAAAAGATAAACTACCTTGAGAAACACTTCTATAAATTCCTCATGTGATTTCATAATTCATTCATCACTTTTCCATCTAAAAGTTGTCATGGCTCTTAGTCTAACTGTTGACGATGTTTCTTCCATTTCAAAGGAAAAGGATGTGTGGGGAGTTATTGTGAAGGTGGTGCGGAAGTGGATGACTCCAAGTTTCGATCGTTCAAAACTTCCTAATTCGATGGAGTTGGTTTTAATGGATGCAAAGGTTCGTCTTCTTAGTTGTTTTAAAAATATATATCTATTTGACTCGATGTTAGTTTAAAATTTTAAGTTTTTTCCGTTCACTTACATGTTCTTAATCTACAGGGTGATAGGATCCATGGCACAGTGCAAAGGACTCATGTTTATAAGTTTAATCATTTGTTAGTTGATGGTCGAGTATACATGTTGTCACATTTCAGTGTTGGCGATAGCGCTCTGGATTTTCGTACAACGACACATGCTCACAGGATAATCTTTGGTTTTGATTCGGTTGTTCAAACCCTAACCGACGATCCCATCACTAAGAGTCCTTATTCATTTGTTTCGGTTTCTGATCTCATGTTCAATCATCCAGATCAGACACTGTTAGTCGGTGAGATTTCAAACTAAAACTGTATACATCCGTAAAATTATTTGTGATCTATCATATTTTGTTTGTCTCGCAGATGTGATAGGGATCCTTACCGGCCATAGCGGCGAGCAGGAATTTGAAAAAAATCATCAAGTGAGAAAGAGGATTACCATAGAGATTGAACAAGAAGGGTAATTATTAGTATTTTGAACAAAAACGCAAAATCTATTAAAATTTTGAATTCATTAACGAATTATTGTGAGTAATAATTTTAATCATAATTTTGTTGAAAACAGAGTGAAAGTTGAGTGTGCATTTTTTGGAAGCTACGTCCAAGAGCTACTCTCTGCTTTATCTTCACGCGATCTGAGCGGCGTTGTGGTTTTAATCCAGTTTGCAAAAATCGAGCCTTTTAAAGGTATGTTCGGGAAAAAAAAATTGTTTATATATGGTGTGTTCAATGTTTCTTTTTATAAACATATTAAAATAATTGTGTAGGTCAACAAAGCCTGCAAAATGCATATGTTACAACACGGATCCTCTTTAATCCTGAGATTCCTGAAGCTACTGCTGTGAGGGACAAGTACGACCATATACATTACTTATGCTCATTTGCATATTAACTTTTTAATTTTATGGCTTCATTACAATTGACATAATTATTGATGCAATAGGTTTTTCGAGATGAATGAACCTAGATCTCAGATGCTTACTCAGCTGTCCGACTCTTCAAAACCTTCACTCGGTGAAGAGTTCTTAAAACTCTCAGATATGAAAACTTTCGAGCAAATTAGATTCATGGATGAGGTCTATCAATATTTCTTTTCTAAAAAAATAATTTTTTATTTATGTTTTTTTTCTTTTGTTGTTTTTAAATGTATTTAAGTAACCCGATCATTTTATATAGAAGTCATGCTGTGTTGTGTTAGGGACCATCATACAGATACCTGAGGGGAATAATTGGTGATACAATGCTTGCAAGTGCAACAAAAAAGTTATTTGGGATGAGAAAATGTATTTTTGTGATAACTGTAACCGTCATTATTTTTCCATGATCCCTAGGTATTGAACTACCTATTCCATTTTGTGAAGAAAATTAAATTTCTTGACCATTTAATTTTCCTTTTTTTTTTTGGTGATACTATAGGTTCCGTTTGCAAGTCAAAGTAAAGCAGGGTAATGACATTGCTACATTGGTCATATTTGACAAAGAAGCGAGTGTTCTTCTTGAAACTACTTGTGCTGACTTGGTTGATTCGTCAACAAAGGTATGTGTTTATGAGATCAAAGTGCAATTTTATCAAAAAATGTAATACTACTGGTACTCTCTTTTTTCGCATGTCTTAGTGCTTAAATGTTTAATTGGTGACAGAATCCTGCTGGCTCTGGCTCAACAACTCCTGTTGAATTACTTAAGTTGTTGGAAAAGAACTTTCTCTTTAGGATTGAAGTTAACAACACTTCAAGCTACAGGTGTGAGTCATCATATCGTGTCAACAAAACTTGTGGAGATCCCGGCTCCAGGTTTGAGCCATCATATCGTGTCAAGAAAATATGTGCAGATCCCGACTTAATTGCTCATTTCAAGGAAACTCTCCCTCCTCCTAATGTAACTAGGCTCATTGCGAATCATTTTTTCCTATATTTGTTGAGTTTATTTATTGAAAATGTGTTGTTCACATATTATTGTTATCTTTTGTTTGCTTATAGGACGACACTCCTCCATTACTATTGCTAGAAACACCTACATCTGATGAGAGTGTTGAAAACGCAAGTCCCAGTTTGGCCAAGGTTACATCTACTATCTATTTTACTTAGTATAAATTTTTATTTTTAATAACTATGTTGTTATCTAAGTTTTTACTACATAACAGGATCTTAATGAAGAGTTTGTTGCTGCTGCGAGTGGCGATGTTGTTGATCCTAACATAGAAAAAGAAGAAGTTCCCCAATGCAAGTAGAGCACTTACTCGGAGAATGAAGGAGTTGGTTCAACTAATAACAAGAAGAAGCTGATCAAGAAGATTAATAAGGAGAAAAATTGACAAATCATATTTTGGATGTTAATTTTATGTATTGAACTTTTCATGTTCCTTTTTTAGGCATTATGTTTGTTTCTTAAGTATTTCATGTTTTCATGTATTTGGCTTAGTCGCTATGTTTGTTGTTTAAGTATTTGGCTTATGTTTTTTATGAAGAACTTGATATATTATTTTAATTTAAGATGTTTAAATTTTCGTGCAAATTTAAAGGATCATTTGACCATTTCATTTCAGTTTTTGGTTTAAAAATGAAGCTTTCACATTTCTATCTAAATAAATCAAATTAAAATTAGGAATTGTAGTTAAAAATTGAAAAATCAATGTTTTATCTAAGTAAAGAAATTTAAACTTGGTCATCCAATCATAGGGAATGCGAAATAATTAAAATAACTCGACCAGAAACTAGAAGCATAAAATGGAGGTGCAATGAATTCAAAAGTGTGTTGAGTGATTTCCTTATTCTTTAAAAAAAAAACTGCCGAAACAAATAATACATGAATTAAAAATTTAGAGAAATACATTAATAATTATTTTAAGAAGAGACTACATGAATGTCATTCATGTTATCATTCAATGATCCAAAAATCCTTATCATTTATAAAAGGTTTAAGTTAGCAATATACACTACTCATTACTCATGATTTAAACCTCACCGTCATTATTTTCTTTGATAAATATTTTTTATTAAAATAATATTTTATATTAATTTTATTAATAATAACCACCCCAATAACCCACAACACACATTTCAAACCAAAAAACCACAACCCCACTAACCTCATAAATTGTTTTTTTATAAACCCCCCACAAATTAATATATATTCGAATTATTATTTTTTTTAATAAAAAATGTATTTTTTTTATCGAAATAAATATTAGATATTAATGTTGTTAAAATAACCACCACACTAACCCACTAACACATATTAGATATTAATGGTGTTCTCTCTGCTGATTTGACTTTGATGCATTAATGAAAGTTCATTTTCCCGTAAAAAAAACACATATTCGACCAAATAACCACCACTCCACTAACCTTACAACTTAAAATTCTATGTGAATTCTATTTTTTTTAATAAAATTTATTTTTAAACAAAATAAATGGTATATTTTAATATTGTTAAAATAAACACCCCAATAACTAGCAACACACATTTTGGACTAAATAACTGACACTCACTAACCTCACATCTCTCTTCCCTTGCTGATATTCATCCCACCACGTTGAATATAATGTTTCACTATGGATCCCATGAAACACTACCAAAATGATTGATAAAAAAAATCGGATAGAATATTAAGATAAAACACTAATAAATTTTTAATAAAAATTGAATAACCACCCCACTAATCCACAACACACATTTTTAACCAAATAACCACCACCTCACTAACCTCACAACTTAATATTCTATTAGAATATTTTTAATCAATAATAAATATGACTCCTCATTTTTTTAAAAAAAATACACTACACTCTGACAACACATTTTTTTTTTTTTTTGGTTACATGGAGGGCTATGCCCGGAAAAGAAAAGAAACTATACTAAGATAGTGCGAGGGAAAGTGATTCCCATCCGATCAAAAAACAAAAGATTCAAGCAGCTAGGAGGAGGGGTCTCAGAGCAGTGCAACCCCAAACTGAGGACATGAGATTCATTTGCCAGACAATCTGCAACTTGGTTCGCCTCACGTAGGATATGAACACAAACAACATTCCAATCTCGAGCCAGGAAGACACGAATCTGATTCACAAGGGACGCGTACGGGTGAAGGATAGCACAACCCTCATTTATCAGATTCACAGCAACAAGAGAGTCACTCTCAACCATGATCCTACGCCAACCCCTATCCCAGGCAAGAGTCACCATGGTAAAGATCGCCCAGAGCTCAGTCCAAAGAACGTTAGAAGAGCCCAGATTTCTGCTAAAACCAAACACCCAGTTGCCGTGGTGGTCGCGACACACACCTCCACAACCCGCCGAATTGGTTGGACCACGAACAGAGCCATCAGTATTGCATTTTAGCCAAGCATCCGGCGGGGGCTTCCAACCAATCTGAATCATCTCATAACGACGAGCACTAGCCGCGACTGGATCTTGGAGAACACGCAAGCTATGAGCGTAGTCCAGCTTTGTTTTCATGGCCATAGGTATCATGCACCTTAAATCAAACGGAGTTCCCTGGAAGACAAAATTAGCACGCGACTTCCAGATGGCCCAAAGAAGGAGAGCGAACTCTGGAGGGCCACTCCTGCCCATCGAGTGCAGACAATTCGATTGCAGGTTCCTCATTACCCAAACTTTCAGGTCACCGGCGAAGAACTCACTCATATGCTGCTGATCAATCAAATGCAACCATAGCGGTTTCACCTTAGAGCAATCCCGGAATAGATGAAGAGGAGTTTCATCAGCTTCATCACAAAGCGGGCACGTTGGTGTGGTCGTCAGGTTCGATTGCCAGCGTCTGTAGTTAACCCAAAGCCCATTATGAAGAAGTCTCCACACAAAGTTGCAGACCTTGAATGGGCCCTTCAAACCCCACACATAATTCCACTCCCTCGACTGGGTGCTCACTTGCGAGGTGCTCAAGGCATCATAAGCTGATTTTGATGAGAAGCTACCATCACTCGTAAGGCCCCAAATAACTCTGTCCCTCCCAATGTTTGGCGCCGGCGGTGGCATAGTGAGGATTTCAGAAACAACATGAGCAGGGAGATAGTCAGCAAAATCAGATAGTTTCCAGGCTCCACGCTGTTGATCAAAATAATCTGCCACACTTCTTACTGTATCAATAAAAGGGATTGGAGAAGTCATTACGCTATCAAGAATAGTCCCTGAATGGAGCCACACATCAGACCAGAAATTTATGCTGCTCCCATCCCCAATCCTCCAACGAAGGTGCTGACCAAGATCATCCCACGTACCTCTGATCGCTCTCCAGACATGAGATTCAGAGTGTCGACGTTGGACCACAGGGATTGCTTGGCTCCCGCACGCATACTTCTCGCGGATTACTCTAGCCCAAAGTGCATTTGGGTTCGCGACCAAGCCCCAACCCAACTTCATAACCAAGGCTCGATTAAAGTCATGCATTCGGCGAAAACCTAAGCCACCCTCATGCCTTGGACGACAGAATTTGGACCAAGCAACTGGGTGGGCTGCTCGAGTTCTATCAGAAGTACCCCACACGAAATCTCTTTGAATCTTCTCAAGTTTATTGCAGACCTCTTTGGGGAGGAGGCTAGTCTGCATGCAATAAGTTGGGAGAGCACTGATGACAGACTTAGCAAGGGTTGTCCTTCCCGCAAAGTTCAACACATGAGATCTCCAATTGGAAAGTCGCTGCTGAGTTCGATCTAGGATGTATTGATAGGACCTCGCAGTGACTCGTTGATGAGCAAGGGGAACACCAAGGTAACGACCAAGATCATCAGTTAACTGTATCCCCGCCACTTGAGCCAGCTGCCTAGAGATATTGGAGTTGACATTTGGAGAGACCATCAACCTAGTTTTTGGCAAGCTCACCTTCATACCAGAAGCTTGGCAAAAATCTTCAAGACAAGCCATTGTGGTATCCATTTGAGAGACTGAAGCTTCTCCAAATAACAGGAGGTCATCTGCAAAAAATAGATGAGATAGCGAAGGTCCATTGCGAGAAAGCTTAATAGGTTTCCAATCTCCACGATCAAGCTCATCCTTGATTCTATGAGACAAGCGCTCCATGCATAGCACAAAAAGATAGGGGGAGAGGGGATCGCCCTGGCGAAGTCCCCGTTGAGGCTTGAAAGATGGGGAACGATCACCATTGAAACACACCTGAAATTGGCAAGAGGTTACACAAACCATAATGAGAGAGCACAAATGGTCATCCAAGCCAATCATTTGCAAAGTCTCAAGGAGGAATGACCATTTTAGCCGGTCATACGCCTTCTCAAGGTCCACTTTGATTGCCATCCAACCATCTTTTCTTTTCAAGGTCCTCATAGAATGAAAGACTTCTTGCGCGATCACAATATTATCTGAGCTGTGGCGTCCCGGTACAAAGCTACACTGAGTGGGAGAGACAAGCTCCATCATCACACGTCGAAGCCTATTTGTGATGACTTTGGTGATGGACTTATAGACCACGTTGCAGAGAGATATGGGCCTATACTGGGTGATCCGCTCAGGTGCATCAACCTTCGGGATGAGAACCAAAAGAGTGTCATTCACCTGTTCAATGAAAGAAGGGTTAGTAAAAACATCTGTAACAAATTTTACCACAGATTTGCCCACAACCGGCCACTGGGATTGGAAGAAAATCGGTTGGAGGCCATCAGGCCCTGGGGCCTTAAGAGGACCCATCTCAAAAATCGCATCCTTCACCTCATTCTCTATGAAAGGAGCCTGGAGCTTGACAAGCTTGCCATGGTCAAGAACAGGAAAGGTGTTCGAGCAAAGGAGAGGCGCAATCACTCCATCATCCACATAGCTATGCTGGAAAAAATTCACAGTGAAGGACAAGAGAGCATCATAATCAGTGATAAGCATCCCATTATCATCTAGGAGAGCCTCAATCTTGTTCCTTTTGCGCCTGATGATGGTTGCAGTATGGAAAAAATTAGTGTTACGGTCCCCATATTTCAACCACATACATCTTGACTTTTGAGCCCACAACAGTTCTTCTTGGATCAAAACAGTATTATAATCCTTCCACAGCTGGCGTTGGAGATTATCAAGCCCTCTGTCAAAGGTCATATTGAGTCTACGGTTAATGCCCTCTAGCCGCTTCATCAATCTCCTTTTCCGGTGAAAGATATTTCCAAAAACCTCATCATTCCAGGTAGTCACCTCCCGCCTAAAGATAGTCGAGGAGGTGATCCAATCCGTTTGCTGGATCCAGCTACTCTCAACCACCTTATGGAAATCCTCATGAGTGAGCCAGCTGGCAAGAAAACGGAAAGGACGAGCATACTGACGCTGCTCAACTATGCCATGCAAACCAAGAAGGAGAGGCTTATGGTCGGACTTCAGTTGTGGGAGATGAAGAATGACTGACTCTGGAAAGCTAAGGAGCCACTGGGGATTACACACCCCTCTATCAATACGCTCCTTCACGCCCCTACCTTCCCAAGTGAACGGCGGTCCCTTGAAGCCCATATCGGAGAGGCCACAAGACATCAAACAATCATGAAACCGTTGCATTGAACTGTAATTCAGGTCCGCACCACCTGCTTTGTCCATAGCTGTCAAATAAGCATTAAAATCTCCTATGACGAGCCAAGGGTCAGCAACGTTAGGTCTAACTCCCGGAAGGCTATGCCACAGGTCAGCACGCAAAGCTGCTTGTGGACTGCCATAGACGAAGGTCACAAAGGATTCTTGAGTTCTCCCCACTTCCTTCAACCTTGTGTGGACAAATTGTCTATGGGAACTAAGGACTTGAATATCAAGAACAGAGGTATCCCACAAAACCCAAATTCCACCAGAAAACCCAGATGCGTCCTCAACATGGTAGCCTTGGAAACCCAGCTTGTGGATGATAGATAAAGCTCTCCCACCACTTACCCTGGGTTCAAACAGTGCAATGCAAGAAACATTATGTCTCCTTATTAAATCCTTAACAAGTAAAGGTACGCCCTTTGCCGCAGCACCTCGAATGTTCCAACTCATCAGGTTTATCATCATAACAAACAATTTTGATGGGGGAAAAAGGGGATCTAGCAACATTACGTTGGCCTTCTGTTTGGAGTAGGAGAGCGGCTTCTTTCCCTTCCCGCGTCAACGACATCATGGTGATTCTCATCTGACCCATCATGGGTTTGTCTCTTTGATTTGTGTTGTTTTTTTGCTTTCCCACGGGGGGCTACAAGGTTGTGTGGGTCATGAGGGAGAGTGGGGCCTGGAGAAGCCGCACTCGGTTTAACACGTGCCAATTTCTTAGCTGACGTAACCGAGTGGGACCCACCTGTACCAACACCACCAAAATTTCCTGGAGATACCTGCTTCCCCTCACCTTGCGAGGCACGTTTCAAATTTTGAATTGGAGTAGAATCAACATCAATCATTGGAGATACCAATTCTAACACATGTGGGGCCGACTGCTCAATGATGGGCTCATCATTAACTTGAGATTCCCCACCAACACTAATCCCATCGTTGGTTTTGTCATCACCAACCAAAATATTTTTAATAATCCTTGTCTCTTCCTCAAAATTAGGTAACGGCTTCCCCCCCACTTTAATAGGAATTAAAGTTGGCTCCTTTGACATAACAGAGTCATTAATGGCAATAATTTCATAATCACCTTGATTTCCTATGGGAATATTCCCACTGCCTCTAGCTGCATACGAATTTTCTCCCGCGAGAGCATTAAAGCGTGACCCATGATTTATGCTTCCAGATTCAATTTTCTTAAAACCGCCACCCTGATTTCGCGCTGCCGTTTTGCCTTTCCGGGGATTGCGTTTGACCAGCATCCAATCCCCGAAAGGCTCCGCCTCCTTCGCCGTCTGTTTCCTTGCCTGCACCGCCGTTTGCCCAGATGCCTGAGGAACCTCGCCACCACCGGAGGGATTAATTAACATGGGACAGGAGTCCATGCGGTGCCCAAACCGGCCACAGTGGAAGCAAATTTGGTTTAATCCTTCATACTCAACCTTGTAATTATCCCCATTCATTTCAAACTGAGCTACTAGAGCCTTCCTGAGATCCACCTCCACACAGATTCTGGCGAACCTCCCCCGGTCAGTACCAAAAGGTGCTAGGCCTTCCCTTTCCATCCGCAGCGCTTCCTGCCTCATCTTCAGAGTGTGCTCATCAATGCGCACCATACGCCCTAAGTGCTCACCTATTCTCCATAGGAAGTGATTCTCATAGAGCTCAATTGCTAGTTGAGGGATTCTCACCCACACTGCTACCTTTCCAATTTCTCCCTCGGAAGGAATGAACTTGGGTTTCCACTGCTGGATCACCAGGCAGTGTCCTAGGATGACCCAAGGTCCCCCATCAAACACATGCTGGTAGTCCTTGGAAGCGCTAAACCGAACGATGAAAAAATCATGGTCCAGGTCTATCACCTCCATTTCACCGGTTGGCTGCCAGAGACGTGCCAATCTGCCTCGAAGGAAGTTGAGGCCCACACGTTTTCCCAAGAGTTTCACGATAATGGCCTTTCTCCACGGTTTGTAGGCTTCCCTCATCTCTTTTTTCGTCACTGGGATCACCGGGCAAAGAGGATCTATTTCTCGCGCTTCTTCTTCCATCTCATCATCATCTTCGTCTGCATCCGATCCAGAGTTATCGAGGACATCTTCCTCATCATCTTGATCCCTCCCATTGATACCAGAGCATATGTCTCTGTAAGAGAGGGGTTTCCTTGGAACAGTATTTTCTTTCGCCTTGAAAGTACTCCGACGGACGAGGTCGCTCTCCTCCGGTGACACACCGCCATCCTGAGCACCCAAAGCAGGAGCAGAGGACCCTTTCGCAGCCATCGCACTTCAAATTTGATTAAAAAATCAACAGAATTATTGACAACACATTTTTTCAACAGTTACAACTTTGTATTGCACAATTTAATTTTTTTATCTAAATTTTTTAACATATTTTCTATGTTACTTGAAATTTTTCTTTGTACATTCCTTCATCTACCGATCTCATAAGAGAACTAATGTTTCATTACTAATAACATGCATATAATTCTAGGTCTTCGAATAGAGGATGATGCTCTCATGAACCTCTGCTTAATTGAAATTGAGCTCCACTACAATGGGAGGTCACTTAAAGAATTTCCATGTATGTCGTATCCTAGATATTCTGAAACTACAATTTGAAAACAAGTTTGTTGCTGACGAGTTGAATTACTGTAAACAATAAATGCGCAATACACATGAAGCACTGTTAAAGTCTTTGACTACTGAGCAATCTAAAGTGTATGAACAAATGAGTTCAGTTTTGTCCGACGATGGAGGGTTTTATTTTCTATATGGATTTGGAGGTTCGGGGAAAACATTTGTGTGGAATACATTGTCTTCAGGTTTTAGATCACAATGACTCATTGTTTTGAACATGGCATCAAGTGGTATTGCTTCTTTGTTGTTGCCTGGATGGAGGACTGCTCATTCAAGGTTTTCTATTCCTATATCACTTAATGATATATCAACCTGTAATATCAAACAAGGATCTCAAAAGGCTGAATTACTTCAAAAGGCAAGTTTGATCATATGAGATGAAGCACCAATGTTGAACAAACATTGTTTTGAAGCATTAGATAGAACTTTGAATGACTTCATGAAAACCCGTTTGAACTTTGGTTATGATAAACCATTCGGTGGTAAAATTTTGAACTTTGAATGACCTCAAGGTCAATCGTTATCTCATGTTGGCTTATATCTGCCTAGACCAGATTTCGCTCATGGTCATCTCTATGTTGCTCTTTCAAGAGTGAAGTCAAGAAAAATGCTGAAATTATTAATTTTAGATGATGAAGGAAACCTCTCAAACACAACAAAGAATGTTTTATACGAAGAAGTGCTTGACAACATCTAAAAGGTTCGTTTTCTAATGATCTAAGTTATTTTTTATAACATTATGAATTTAATCTTAAAATTAGTTATTATTTTGTAACAGAAAAGTCAAAAATCAATTTTTACATGTTCATCATTTTACATAGTGGAACCAACATTTAATATGAATTAACTAAAAAAATTGTATTGAAAGTAGCCAATGTTATATTTGAAAGAATTTTTTTTTTTTAATGTTCATTGAAACTAAGTTTTGTTTATTACCATATAAACCTAATTTAATCTACACAAATCTATGTATTTGCAGTTTCATGGTTTGAGAAGACTTGAATTCCCTAGATAGTCAACTTTGAAGATTTTTATGAAGACATTCATCTACTCATTAGACTAATTTATATATTTTAAATAGTAGCTGACTCCAATACTATATCGTTCGTTAATTGGTGTTGTTTGTTTGTTTACCTGTACTTAAATCTTCAATTTATAACATTTTTGTCATCGTTGTATTTCAATCACGAAAATCATATCTTTGTTTTTTTGTGAAACTATTGTTTCTTTTATATCAATCATGATAGGTAAAATCTGAAAATAAAAATCCGCCGTGCAACGCACGGGTGAAACACACCGGTAATAGTATAAATATGAAACCTGATATTCTCCTTGGAGTCAAACAAAATGTCACAACCAGAGATGAAGCCGCCGCCGCCGCCGGTGTTTGATCGGATCAGCGCCTTACCTGACGAGATGCTAATACACATACTCTCATTTCTGCCGACCAAATTCGCATTCACCACCACCGTTCTCTCCAAGCGGTGGACTTCACACTGCCACTCCCTCACCGCCCTCAACTTCGACGATGAAGGCACACAAGACAAAGACGACTACCTTCGTTTCTTTCGCATGGTCGACACAGTTCTGCTCTCCCCGCGCGTCTAGCACCAGCCCATCGAAACACTTTGCCTCATGTTTCGCTCTAAACTCTGCCTCCTTCACGGCTTCAAAGTGGACAAGTGGGGGTTGAAGCCGCGAAACGCCGTGGCGTCGAGAATCTCCACCTGTCCTCACCCACATGGCTCGTGTCCTCTTAGCCCAGCATCTTCACCTCACGAAGTTGTTGTTTTGAAGCTCAGTGGATTGTTTTACGTTCAGAACTTTGAGTCGGTTGATCATCCTCAGTGTCTCTCTCAGTGTGTACGAGAAAGGTTCTATCTGGGTGTCCCAACCTTGTGGATTTGTATGCTAGAGTTAGAATTTTAGAGGAGATTACACTTATGCTACACCATATAAAACAAAGAAAGCATGTATCAAGCATGTATCAATGCATTGATGTTCCTGCCGTCTATAATGTCAAGTTTCTATAGAGCGGGTGGATACATCAACCCCTACTACACAAGAATGCCCGTGTTTCGAAACTTAATCAGCATTGAGCTATGTTTTTATATCTTCCATGGCTGGGATAGGGTAGTGGAAGTGCTCTCTCATTGTCCCAAGCTTCAAGCTCTTGTCATTGAATTTGAAAAGCGTGCTAAATTTGGCAAAGAAAAATGGGCATATACAGAACCTGTTCCAGAATGTGTTTCGTTACATCTCAGAACATGCTCTATTCGAAACTACATGTATCATGATTTTGAATTTGCAGCATATATAATGCAGAATGCGAGGCATTTGCAAGTGATGAGCCTCCACAGGGGCCCCATCATGAAGGAATCTATGAAGGACCAATATTTCAAACAGTTATCCAGGTGTCCGAGGATCTCTCCAACATGTAAATTGTTTTGGATTCAGAGGAAATAAGCCAAGAAGAACATGAAAGGCTAAGTACCACTCAAGGTATATTCTGAGCAGAACAGTGTGCTGTTCTAATAGAGGTCAGTCATAGTGAAGGGAGTTAGAAGGCTTGACCGCATTCTTAGGTATTTAAGTTTTATTTATAATGGTAAAAATAGTCATTTGGATGGTTTAACTATTTAAGTATTGTGCCATATCGCCGTAGGTTTTTGTTTTAGATTCCTTTAGTTGATGACATTTTTGTAGCACTACCTAAGTACTAATTTCAACTTGGTATTAATTTTAACAGTAAAAGTAACAAAAAAAAATCAGTTCATTAATTCCATGACAAAATTGTACTATAAACTAACACCAAGCAATGCTGCCTGGGTTAAATTGAAACTAGGAAATCAACAAAAGTTCTGTTCATCAACTTGGTGCCCTGAAGATTTTATGGTGGAACTTTTCTGAAACTTTGCTTCATCAAAAACCATGTCTCTACACAACCAACCAACCAGATATAACATGATCATACCCAGTTAGCTACATAGCATTAACACTTCTGAAAGATACAAACTTGGAGATGTTACTCAGGCAAGTCTCAGCACCGCCACCGCTAGCAACGCTGCAGCGCTGAAGTAAATATCTCTGATGCTCCTATCCAGTTTCTGAATCATGTCCTCATCTTTAAAACTCAACTTACCTGCATTTTTGCTGATGCTGGTAATTGTGGCCCTGAGCTTAACTACAGCCCAAGAAAGCCAAACCAACCCAAATCCTAACCCAGTGCTGAACACGTTAGATGCACAGAGATGAACCCTTCCACAAGCTAGCTCACAGAATACAGATAGGAGGACAGCGAGGCCAGTCCCGGCGATGGCAGCGGAAAACTGTGTCAGGAGCTCAGAAAGCTCAGGGCCACATTTCTTCAGCAAAGGGATTGCTGTTTTCCGGCGTTGTTTCTTGTCAAACATCATGGACAGAAGAATCTCACATGCTTGTGAATAGTTCTTCTTGTAGAGATCCCTCCCTCTGCTGATTTTCTTGTTCTTTTTTTGTGATGGTTTGAGTTTGACTTTATCAGGACTGCTAAACAAAAGAAAAAGGTTAATTTTATGCATATCTTGAGCAAGATATTACTATAGACATTGCATATTCAGTAGGCTAGACTATCCAGTATCCACAACAACAGGGCAGATAGATATATTCAGCCTAAATGAAGTCAATAAATGCAGCCGAACAGTTGAACATGATATCTCCATTACTCCATATGATTCATCATATCGAAAGTCTTTCTTTTTTTTGAAAGAAATCATCATATCAAATGTTTATCCATAGCTACCATTTCGCATTGGCCTGAGTATGCCAAAAATTAGTTCAGATGGACTCTTCTCATAGGTCATGAGCTCAAGTGTAGACGAAATAAATTGCAAGAGAAAAATGGTGTTGACGTTTGCAAATATTAACCAACCACATGAAGTGTGTGTTCAGAGTGTGTTGCTAGAATTTCTCAACTTTGCAGTTTGCAATATGGTGATGGTTATGTTTGATCTCTCATCAAATGAAAAGATCCGTACAAAAAGACTCCCTTTCAAAAAAACTTTGAACTACAGAAACAGGCTAAAGCTTAACGATTTAGATGCTAAACGTAGGAGAAGTTGAAGATGAACATCTTTTTTTTCATTTTCAAACATCAGAGCAAAACTGAGCCAGAAAACAGGGCAACAATCAAGGAAAGTATTCTTGCGCTCCTTCTTGAAGGAGCAGTTAAGGTAGATTGGAAATTTGAGGTGGAGGAATGACTTTTGCTCCCTGCTTCATTGATATTCACCCTGTCCATAAAAAATCTCATCAAATGTCAGTTTCTTGATACAGAACAAACAATAGACTGTTAAATCTGGAGACTAAAACGTGATGGTGATATCTATTTACTGAAGAACATGATGGTAATATCACAAATTTAGTGAAAAATCAATTGAAGCAAGAAATCACCATGTGAACATCCACAAGTTACAACCACCATGCATAATGACACAATTTAATAAATTTCATTGCACCAAAAATCTTAAAATGAAAACATATACATAAACTCCACAAACAGGAAGAAAATGATAATGGAGGTTTATTGTCCTGTAATCAAGGTTAAAATATTAGAAGGTCCTTATACATTACACTCATCTGTTCTAGGATTTGATTTATTTAGTGTTTCTAAGCTATATAAAGGAGCTTAATGGATGTAATAGGCGATAAATTCAAATGAGTTTTCTATTTTCTCTAGTATTTACTCTAGGATTCTTTACCCTATCTATATGATCCACAATGTTCATGCTTAACCATGCAAAGACTCTGTTATCTAGACACCATGTAAAAGGATAATTCTTTGACATTATAGTAGAGAAGAGACATGATTCACAAACATATTCTGACAAATCTCTTCATTAGATTTTGAAAGTTAATAAATACACAGTGGTTAATGTTAACCAAGGATCAACAGAGTTTACGAAGAAAATTAGATGATCATTTTGTTCTAATTTGAAAAGGTGAATTTTAGTAATCAAAAAGTCTTTTAGATGTCTGGAGTCTGGACAGTAAAAATTTCATTCAACTGGTTGGAGTTTAAGCAGGTAAACATATTTACCTAATGAAGTGAGGGACAAGCACCGAGTGTTTTTCGCCCTTATGTAAGGTTTTTGTCAAGTATGACTCAGCAACTACAGAAAGAAGATCTTTCATCTCAATCCCAGTACCCATAAACGTGATTTGACCATCTGGAAGAACTGTAATCTTTGAACTAAGGGCTGGATCCTGAGCAAAATACAGCAAAGACTTCTGGATGTCGAATTTGCTATATGGGTAGATAAAAGATGCCAATGGTTGCTGAGGATCATCCATGCCTGACAACTGTAATCTCATCAAGTCCGATAATAATGATAAATTTGCTCCACCAATCCCAGTTTCAGCAGTCCCAGACATTAGGAAGTTTAAAACTTGATCATGCTTAGTGCATTTTTCAACAATACCAAAGCCAAAAAGTAATGCTTCAGAGCAAGGGGCTGCATCAAAAGATAGATAATGTTACTCAGAAGTCAGGATAAGAAAATAACATAAGAACAGGATTTAGCAAATACAAATCCTTTTAGGCATTCATCTTCAAAGTAAATGCGTGAGCAAGAGAGAAATTTTTGTCTGTGTGTCATTATTTGTGATTAATTTCCATTCCCTATTTCTGCTAGCTGAATGTGCTAAATTACCACATGACTATTCAATGAGAAAATAAGATTAAATTAAAAAATCCATCAAATAAATTTCAGTCTTCGGCTCTCTGGTTTAATCCATCAATGGAGCAGATTAGTACTAATAAATACATAACATCCCTTTACTGATTACAAGAAATGTTCTACATTCTACTAAAACATTAAACATGGGAATGGCCAAACAACTGTCTAGCCGTATCGAAAAATTCAACCACAAAATGATTAATGGATCAAACATACCTTGGACATCAAGAAGCACAGGCCTTTGAGTTGAGAAGTCAGCATTGACAAACTGATTGCAATCAAAGCAATCACTTCGGATTTTCGTTAACTCCTCACATAGATTTGGCTTAAGACAAGGAGATTGATATCTGATCATGTCTGGTTTAGCTACTGGAGAAGGCAATAATGTTTGACAACCCTGTCTTGAAAAAAAAATATGAAAATAAAAATTTATGCATACAAATTTGTCCACAATAAGACTGTCATAGTAACTACCTAGACAATAAGTAAGTAGCAGAACCAGCTAAACTAATGTTAAGAATGTTAATAAAAACAGTAACGCCATGACTTCATGATGAGTGTTACTATGCCTAATAATCATTTATTTAGACATTTTATAATTGTGTAAATTTAGCAATGAAAAATTAAATCATCCCCTGCTTACCCATTTCCAAAGATGGAGGAATTTGGAAGAGAGAGTTGTTGTTACCTTCATATAGCTGCCAGGCAAGCCCAGTTCTTGATGTAAGAGAAGACCTGAAGGGTAACCATGAGAAGCCATCAAAGACAGTTTCTGCAGCATTTTTGGACAGAAAAACTGGCTGAAGAAACCAGTTTTCACCACCCCATCCAGTTATCGCTCATGGGGACCAAGGATTTTGCATAATTGAGATTTGGGACAAATGAAAAGATTTTTGTGATCCGTTTGTTATGTTAACCAGGAAACAAAACATAGAGATCGATCACATGTTTAATCTAGAATCTTCCGAAATGCTAGAATCAATGGCAGGCGCGAGCGTGAAAGTCCACGTTGGAGTCCCATAAAATACAAATGGAGTTTGTCTGATGTTTCACGTTCTAGCTTTTCCGTTTTCACCTTCATTATTACTCTATCTTTTTTTTTTACGGAAAATGCATTATTACTCATCTTAATTATAAGTTCATCTACATATCTACATGTAATGATATTAACTTTATACAAATTTTTTCGTTCAAAAAAAAACTTTATGCAAATTTTACACATTTACCTTTTTAAACTAATATATTAAGTTTTGGAAAAAAATAATTATTAATAGTAATTATAATTATAGAATTTCAATAAATATAAATATAAGGGGTATACTCGGAAAATGATAAGAAATCTTTTTAAATTATTTTTTTACATGTGAAAATAAAAATATTTCTAGGGTCTAGTATTTAGTCTTATATAAAAAGACATTAAGATACACTTTTTTACTCTATAAAGGTGTATTTTAATGTTTTTTTAATTCAATAAATCCAAGTAAGTTCCACCGAATTGAAAGAGTATTTCAAAAAAGAATTAAAAGAAATTCATATAATATATGATCCCCACGTGAAGAGAATGTTATAAAAAAAAAGTTGCTAGCTTTCTCATGTCAAATTTCTTATTTATAGTGCAACTCCTCCTATTGGTGGGTGTTTCAACTAGAGTTCAAATGACACTTTTAATGACTGACACCAATAGTTACCTGTATTATATACTTTTTGTTATTATTGACTTAATCACAGTTTTAATCCCCTAATATAGTGATTGCTTGGTTTTAGTCCCTTACTCTTTTAGCAATTTTAGTCCTCCTTTAAAATTAAGCATATGACTTCTCATCCAAAACTTAACGTTTCAACTGAGGTGGTGGCGCTCATTTACTTTTTTTTTTTTCAACCGCACCAAAGCATTATAGGTAATTTTTTCCCGGATGTTAATTGATAATTCTTATTCTCAAATGCGTAAAACCTCCTCAACATTGAACTAATACCTTTTTGGATAAAATTAAAAATTAAAAATATATACTCAAATTTAATTTTTACAATATCTAAGAAAGTGAGCCTTGATCGTGTGGATTTTTATACATTACTCAGGAGATTGTATATCTTGTCATTTTCTTCATTATTATATAGTACTAGTACTTTTTACCCGTGCGATGCACAGGGATATTTACTTTTGTTTTTTTATGCGAATTTTTTACATTTTGTGATTTTTTTTAAGGATATTTTATAGATTAAAAGGAACAATATTTAATTTATATATAAGAAATCTTAAATTTGTAAGTTTAATTTTGTAATGAATGTTTGTTTTTATTTTTTTGAGTTGTCATATTGTTATCTTTGTTGTTGTTTTCCTAAATGCTCGATTGATGGTTTTTTTATATCTATTGAATAGTTTATTACAGTGAGTTGAAATAACTTGTATGTGCCAAAAATAAACGCTGAATTATTTTATTTATTTTTTTACAATTGAAATAATTACATTGAGAATAAAACTGAGAATGTATCGTTCCACATTTCCTGTAAAAAAATTTCATCATATGGCATTGCGAAAGACTTCTTTATAAACTACATTTAAAGTACTATGAAAATTGTTACAATCACTATCGGAAATGAAATTTTTTAATAAAGTAACCAACCACATTATTTATACTTTTTTATTTTTATAAAGTAAAAAACAAAACTCATAAAGTAATTTGGATGAGAGAGAAATAATTAATATTTTAAGCTAAGAACTTAAAAAGTAAAACTCTTTATATAAGATCTGAGTTCTTATTTTTAAGAACTAAGAGCTTCATGTCAGCACCTCCAATAATAAAGTTATTAGTTCTTAACTCAAAAATAAGAACTAATAACCTTGCATTGGAGAGGCTCTAATAATAACCTCCTCTCAAAAAAAAATAACCTCCTCTGTTATAAGGTGTCATAATAATAGTTGTAACCGTCATGACAGATTTTAATATGGTAATCAAAGTCATAATTCCATTATTTCACATTCGGACATAAATTGGGGTAAAGTTAATTTAATTTCTCTTTTTAATTAAAATTCTATAACTGCTAAATTACTAATAAAAACTTTTAAAATTTGGTCAAATTTAACTGAAATGAATGGATAATATAATCACTAAATTGCACTATTTTAATTTCTATGCAAACTATTGAAATTCATAATTTTCTTTTGAAACCGTAAATTATTGAAATTCTAAAAACCAACAGTATATCATTAAAGACAATTTTAATAGTTAAACTCTTTTTTTATAGACCTCTGTTAGTTCTTAGAAATGTTAATAAATTAGTCCTCTTTCGATCCCTAGACCCTTCACCCATTTCACCCAAACCCGTATGTCACATAGCTCTTACCACTTGAGCTAACTTCGAGAATCAATAATCAATTTTAATTCAGTCCTTCTCTATATTCTCTTTTAAACTACTGCATTCCAATTATTCTCTAGCTTGGATCAGTTGGATGCTTTAGATTTGTCTATGTTATAGTATAGATGATATCTACTCTTTTAAACTACTACATTCCAGTCATTCTCTAGCTTTGATGCTTTAGATTTGTCTATGCTATAGACGATATCTACTTGCCAGTCTTGTGCAGTGTCTACTTAGATATGTTCCAAGCTTAGTATCTCACTTTGATTCCAAAAAAAGAAACGTTTCAAGCTTTTTTGCAAGAGTAATAACTAATAACTGAACTTCAATTTCAAAAATATAAATGAAATTCGATATGATGATTATCCAATAAGTTTTATACTTCGGATGCTAAAATGTATTTTTTTTTCCCGTGTTATATCTTCATATCTTTGCAATAAACCACTCAACTTGTCATAGACTGATTTTATTTCATCGCTCTACACCATTTCAAAATTACACCAAGTTTCAATTTCAATACACCATTTCAAAATTCCACTCAACTTGTCATAATGCCCTTAAAAATCGAAGATATATATCATCCCTTATTAGTACAAATGGGAACTCAGAATCCTAAGCCCACAAAAGAAAGAAACTTAGAAAGAAAGAAAGTTGAAAAAACATGAAAACTTGATACACTTTATATATTCTTTCTATATCTAGATACACTTACCAACTTTGTGAAGTTTGTTGCACTTGCAATCCATGCAAGATTTCCAGCATTGGAAGCTCAGGAACATGGGCAACATCAACAAACCCAGCCTCCTCAGACCTTTTAGCAGCACCCTCAGCTTGTAAACACAGGAATTTTAAAAGAAGAGATGTAATTATATATACCTGCATAACAACAGTGTCAAAGAAGCATGTTTTTGGAACATAATCAGTAGACCCAACTGCTTGACCATTAGAGATAGATAAAGCAGTTAAGAAGCTAACCTTTCCAAATCAGTAACCTATTAATCAGAGAAGCTATGAGATAACAATTATTGATTACCTTCATAGAAGCCATCATCTTGCAAGGGGGTCACATACAAATGAGAAAAATGACACAGATATTCACATGGGGAGAAATACAATTAGAGAGTTAGAGCTCTTAAAAAAAGAAGGCAATATGAATGATAAAAAAGCAGCATACACTGAATATATAATGAAAACAAAAGTTAACCACATGTATGCAAGTAAGAATTTCAGAAAATAACAATTCACCTCTCCAAATTAGTAACCTATTCAAAAACTATGGTCTTTCCATTTCTCTAGGTACCCTATACAAATAAGTATACCACTGTTTACAAAATAAATCACAAACCATGACAGCTTTCTAAAGTCCTTACCTTCAAGGGACTCAATTTATGTTTCAAGATTTGGATTAGATTGGCTTAATAGAGCAAAAAGAAACAAACATGTTTCCATTCAAACTTCACCTGAAAAGCCCCAAGGTGGTCAGTTACACGAAATACAGGCATGCTCATATTGATCTGCATTATACATGATAAAGATAAAGACATAATAAGAATAACCATTATAACCCAAACCCCAAAACATTACAAATAAGAGGAAATAATGAAACAGAACAACCATCATAAGAAGAAATGAAGTAAACAATACATGCAAAGTAGAAAACAGAACAACCATGATAATGAGAACAAAATTAGCAAACTAATAAAAGAGCTTTTCCAATATCTGGTTTTCCAACGTTGTGGTGAGTTATTAAACGGGTCAGGACTGGGGGGGTTTGTGCTAGAAAGAAGAGCTGAGAGGGAGAAGGTGGGCTATAGAAGCTTGTTTTCCCCTCAGAAGTACCTTCGGGGTTACGATAATTGCTAGGAGGAAAATTGAAATAAATCTTGCAGCTTCAATTTGATATGTGCTCCCCTTGATCGATTTGTCTTTCAGAAACACTTCAATGGAAAACATCTACCAAATCAATACAACTGGAATTTAATAGTAAAATTAATCAATTTATGTCCAAAGATACATTGAAATAGCATAAAAACAGTAAGAAATAAATACATCTTTGCTCTCCTCCTTTGTACATGAATCACCTCTGGTCGATGATGAAAAGCATGAATCTCTGGTAAACAGTTCCTACACCACAAAGCATAAATCAAAATTAGAGCCTATATCATATGGAAGTAAACAAAGAAAAGAACCAAGAGAAGAAGAAACATTAAGGCTCTCTAAATGACATATAGGTAGCATTGTCGTACTTGTTCTGAAGCCTTTGATTGTCACACTCCTTAATTGCTTTGTTAATCTCCTAGTTGACCTATGAGCACAAAATCTGAGCGAAAAAAAAAAACACAAAACAACTCAACACAGAGAAAGCATGAAATTTATTACCTTGGCCAAGAGAAAGAGAAGATGATGCCGTAAATAACATAGTAAGGAGTAAGGATGATTAAGAAGAACAAATGAAAGGTAAAAAGAAGGTTAAACTAAAAGGAAACGGGAAAAGCTTGTAATTTGTTTACATGTGCCTTCTCAATTTCAAATCAGCTTAGAAGTCCTCTATGTCCTAACGCATCCATCCTCCTGAGTAACCATCTATATATCAGTTTGTAACCATGATGAGAACCAACAACAGAAAATTAAATCAATTCTCATAAATTATCCTCCCTTTATTCCACATTCTATCTGATTCTCGTGTCACAAACTTTTCAAACCACACCAAATAGTGGATAAAGACTCCTTTCGATTTTACACCTTGATAAAAAAAAAAAATAGAGTGAAACTCTAAACTGTAAAGGAAAGCACAGGTAACGAAACTGCCTTTGTATATGCAAATCGATTTTCATTCAGAATAGAAATACTGGACAAATAGCATATCACAATAATCTAATAAAATTAAGAAAACTTGGAAAAGGGGTTTGGTATGGAGGTTTAGTTGGGTGCATGAGTTGTTGGTAACAGGACAGTTATCAGGTTTTGATGGGGGAGCTTTGTTTGCATGGGCGGTTGCTTGGGGTTTGCAATGTGATGTGGTTTTTTTTCAAGACCATTGCTTGTTTTTTTGAATTGTGTGGATATACCCAAATATAACTTGAGCACAATTATGTTTTTTTCTCTTATGTTATAAAAAGATTGATCCATGGGCGTGGAATATCTGCAAGCCTTTTCAAGGCAATTTGACCTCAGATACATGCACCCTGTCTAAAACATGTACATATGTGACTTAGGTTTAAATTGTGTATAATCAAAACAATTATTGGTGACACAAAATGCAAGATCACCATGTCAAAAGTTAACATAGAATTTAAGTTAAAAGGGGAAATCTGTGACAATTTATTACTAAGGAAAGGATTAAAGATCTTACTGATTTTTCAGGGTCAATATCTGCCATGTTGAAATCCTTTTCAAACTATTCTTGAAAGAATTTTCATATAAACGACCTTGGAAGCACAATATCAGGACCAACCCTGCAAATGTAATCTTTTATGTGAAATCATCAAAATTAGTGTTTCACATGACTGCAAAATCAGATGCAAAAATGCATTTAAAAGAGAGTTCTTACCATTAATCTAGATAATGATGAGTGGGACTTGCCTGTTGAAGAAACAGGAAGAGAAGATGTGAGATAAAACAATATGTCAAAGTCAGAACATGCAACAACGAGGAAAGATCGCATAAAACAGAAAATTACCCATATCAGACAGCCGTTTTCGAGTATGAGCACATGGGGAGCGGCTGACATCAGAGCTTGTTGTTGTGGTCGCAGAGCTTCATCAGATAAGGTCGCAGTCGCTGGTTCTACATCGTCTCGATCTTTTTGTCTCCATCTCGTACTCGCTTTTTCCATTTTTGCTGGTGTGTGTGCGGCCCCTATTTGTCTAATGAAAAACCGAGCAATTAGTGAATTACAGAGGAAGTGAAGGGAAAACAAAACGGAAGGTTGTGGGAATGGGAAAAAACCAAAACGAAACGTAAGAAAGAAAGGGGAAAGGGCTGAAGGAAAATGTGATTGAGGATGTACGGCTGTGATTGATTCTTCATGAAATAATGTATTCTATTACTAAAATATCCATACTAAAAATTAGATTATAGTGCATTGAATGATTGAATTACAAAATTGCCCTCAAGACTGCAAAAACTCTCCTTTATATAGTTTATAGATAGATAGATAGATATTCTGCTTTAAAAAAAGAAAAAAAGAAAGTGAAGACCTACTGAATGGAAACTTACTAGTAGTTTTTATTTTATTTTAAATAAAGACTTTGTACATTACATAATAATTTGACTATGTCACAAAAAAAAAAATTGACTAACATATCTTCTATCCTTTACAAGTCAAACAGGACAATGAGACAATCCAAACCCAAGTTTACTTGAAGTCTTGAACACGTGGTGGTGGTTCATGGTTGAGAGTTAATTCAATTACGCCTACGCCATGGACAAGGTGATCGGAGAATCCACACCACCACCAATCCCTGAAACCGTGAAGGTTTCTCAGGAATTCCAGATCACGAGTTACTCATCGCTGAACGGGATTGGGAGCGGAAAGTACTTGGCATCCGACCGGTTTGCGGTGGACGGGCACGATTTCGCCGTCTACTTCTACCCGGACGGCAAGAACGCCGACGACGGCGGCGCCTACGTGTCAATCTTCATCGTGCTGGTTAGCGAAGCAAGCAAGAACGTGAAGGCTCTGTTCGAGTTGGGAGTTTTGGATCAGAGTGGAAACCAGAAGCATATAGTGCATAGCCATTTTCACACCATGCCGGAATGTGGACCCTACATGTTGACGTGTAGTGGCAGCATGTGGTAAGTTTGCCTACTTTTTTTACTAAATTGCTCCCGAGTGTGGTAAAAGTTAAATATCTACTTGAAAGGCTTAGGATCAAACTTTCGATGTACTAATTTAAACAATCACTTTTTAATTCGACTCATTGTATTTAATCGTCATTGCCGATAAAATCATCTCAAGACTCGGATATCACATTCGGTAGGTAGATTTTTTTTCGGCTTAATTGCACTTTTGGTCCCCCAACTATTGCCTTCCTGCGAAAATCGTCCCCAAACTTCAAAATTAGCAAAACACGTCCTCCAACTATACACCCGGTTGCAAAATTGGTTTTCCGTTAACTTCCGTAAAAAAACTAACAGAATATTCCGTTAAAAATGAATTAAAAAATAAAAGAAAAATTCTTCTTCTTCCTGTTCCAGCATCACCTTCTTCTTTCTGTTCCAACTTCTTCAATTGGGCCATGCTCTCTTCTTCTTCGTTACACCGCCAAGCTCCTGTTATGCCGGTGATGGCGGCGTTTTCCAAGCTCCTGTTTCGCCGCCATCACTGACCGCTTTCCACCATCAACTCGCCTTCTTCCTTCGATTTCGATCTGAGCTCGCCTTCTCCTTATGGAAGTTGGGGTTTTCGTTCGGTATGGATTTGGGGTTTTTGAGATTCAAACCTCACCCTCATCACCTGCAAAATCTCATATCTGAATCGTTGGGCTGGTAGCGAGATTGGTGCCTTTGTGAGGGGTGGGTTTCAGGGGTGGGTTGCGGGTGAGGTTTCAGGGGTGGGTTGCGGGTGACAGTGGGGATGGGGTTGGGTTGCAGGTGAGGTGCGGTGGGTTGCGATGGGTTTTGGGTGGGGATGGGTTTCATGGGTAGGTTGCAGGTGAAAGAGGGGACGACAGAGACAGAGGGAGGAAAAGGGACAAGGATGGGATAGAATCGATGGTGATTTTTTATTTTATTTTCCAGCAATCTGTTAAGTTTTGGACGGAAGTTAACGGAAAACCAATTTTGCAACCGGGTGTATAGTTGGAGGACGTGTTTTGCTAATTTTGAAGTTTGGGGACGATTTTCTTAGGAAGGCAATAGTTGGGGGACCAAAAGTGCAATTAAGTCATTTTTTTTTCCAATGAATCTTTCTCAACTCAGCTACCTATGGTTGTGCTAGCCCTTCTTCAGTCATGGTGTTAATATTAAGAAGAAATATTGATTTTTGCACATATGTATAGTATTAGACATATACCAGCGGGTTGACTCATGTACATGTTTGATTGTCTTTAAGCAATGTCTCGATGTTGAGTCTTATTGATAGAAAAAATATTGTTGGGGGAGTTAGCCCACTGCGACGTGGATGTTCTTGGTTCGAATATGATTGTTTCCTTTGAAGGATACTTGTAAGCGTAAAAAAAAATATATATCATACTTATTTTGGACGGCTAGAAATGCATTTTCACTTTTTTTAAGAACTTTGCAAGTTGTGACGGTCAAAAATCGCGACATACTTGGTATGTCGATACTTGGTATGTCGATTGTATGTCTATGCATATGTACATATATCGTGATATATAATTTTGATAGTATTGTTTGTGTTATTAGCACATCAAAATTAAACACTCTGTATGTTCTTGTATGCAGGGGCGGAGGCAGGGAGTGGCCTGCCTGTGCCATGGCTACACCCAAGATTTTGTAAATCTCTTATAAAAAAATTAGCTTTTGTATTGTTGAAAACCCACAACTGTTTCTTCTTCTTTGTTGTTCTATTTTCGTTCTTGGCCCCGGTGAGATCAAATTGCTGGCTCCGCCACTGCTGTTAGTTGCAATAAACTGGTCCTCAATGTGGACTAAAATCCACTTTTTACCCCATTTGAAACAAGTGTCTAGTCTCTTTACATTACATGACTTGTGCTGAAAGATTCTTAGTATGTAATGCTTGTCAGAATGTAATTGAATAATCAGTTTGGTGAATTCTATTGACAAATGTTTGACATTTTTCAGGGGTTACAAGCGGTTTCTTAAGAAAACAGATCTGGAGACTTTAGGATACCTCAAAGATGATTGCCTCATTGTGAATTGTAGCGTTGGTGTTGTAAGGAGTGAGGACACGCACCGAGGGACCTGAATGATTTGCAAACTCCTCAGTTGATGAATTGTATATTACCTACAGCAATTTGCATTTGAACTTAATCTTTATATCTACATAGAACTTGTAAGTTGATTTTATCTAGACACATGGAAGCATTGTGAGATATGGTCGGCTTTTCGAATTATAATGAATTTGTACTGCAGATCTTATCATATAAATTGGTATTGAATATTTGAATCTGTATCATATGTCACAAAAACAGAACAAGAGCTATAATTAAAACTTCATATAGTGGATTACCAAGCATGGCTCTTTCTTGTGCCATCATCCTTGTTGCTCTCACTGCTATACTATCTTCTTAACCTTGGCTGTGGAAGAAGATTTCATAGTTTGTGATTACAATGGATGGACAGCTTGGTTTGATTATAAAGCTTGGGCTACAAACAAGGTCTTTCGTGTAGGCGACACACTTAGTAAGCTCGTTCAGTTCAATTCGTTTTCTCCCTTGATCAACAAGTACTACTTAACCATGTTTAATTTGTCTATATATATATATATATATATTTATAATTTTATATGTATAAACTTCAACTCAATTGATTAATTTGCAGCATTCAAATACCCTGCTTGGAAGGACAACGTGATCAGAGTGAATGGAAGTGACTTCATAAACTGCTCTGCAAATCTGGCCAAAAGCTTGTCATCACTGTGCTTCCACCACAAGGAATAGGGTCATGATCTCCAACACCTTCACCCTTTGCTTCACCTTCACCTTCACCTTCACTGTCAGCAATACCCGCTGAAGTAGTACTCACACCTGCACCTGCACCTGCACCATGGTCTGCTAGTGGATGGCAGCCAAAGAAGCTGTTCAAAACATTTCACTAAAATTCAATAGCTGTCTGGGATTGGATCTTAATTAGTTGATGTGTGCTGTTTCCATCACTAAAATTCAATAATTTTCCCCTTGACTTTTGTTTGTGTTGGTGAATGTATTCTTTTTCTTTCTTCTAATGCTCCTAAGCTCCAAATTGATCCCTTTTTTCAATCCCTTCCACATAAATCATCTTGTAAAACTGTTGATATTAGTTACCGACAAACATGTGCCCATCGAAAACCTTGTTACCAACATTATAGATGGTCTTTGGCCGCTGTAATGACGAGAGAAAGATTCAATATTTCACTTGATATTATCACATGACATGATAGGATTCTAATACGTAAATAGCTTTATATGCTTGTAAAAACTCTCTTTATTTTGAAAGCCACGTGTAAAAACTCTCTTATTTAGTTGCAACACTAAAACCTAATTTTATACCATATTTTATTTTTATTCCTAAAATAAAAATAAAAATTATACTTCTTCTATATGCAATATTGAAGATATGATTTTGTGCTATTTAGCCAAATATAATTACTGATTTACTACCTTCCTAATAGAAATTTCTTATGTTTGTTTTAAATTTAGACAAAATTAAGTTTGATAAAGTTAAATTTAAAGAATGAATTTGACTCGAGATGAACAAAAAAGATTTTTTTGGTTCAGGTAAACAAGTTGAATTAGATTCCGAAGAGTGCCCAACCTTTTCAATTTGAGTATTGAGTTCATGGTTTGCAAACCACAATATACGCGAGCTGATATGCTCCAATGATCCATTACTTACTTCAAAAACTTCTTCCCCCTAGGACATTTCCCTCAATCCTTAAACCTAAGCTCCTCACACCATCACACATTCCTCCTTTTATCAACCATCTGACCACCTCTGCAAGTCGTATGTCATCCATCGCCATTCAACCCTCTGACTTTGCCTTTTGTAGTTTCATTGACCCATTTGGGAACACTACTTGCCCTTGTTCCGCGAGATTTCAGTAGCCCATTGCTCTAGTTTTGGAACGACATTCTATCATGGAGACACACATAAGTACATAGACGAGATCTATGAACGACACAAGATCCATCAAACTCTTTCTATCCGGAATGACCACACTAAATCTAGCGACAACATGATGTATGAACTATGCTTCTTTAATTACGAAATGCAACAATCATGGCCAACTAGTTAGCAATTGTCTGGAGCATTGGATGAACATCCAATTTTGAGGCGACACTCGATAGACATAAGTATTAGTGACAATTTTTAAGCCCCAATAATATTTACAGTAGTTAAGAACCGTCACTAATATGTATGTCGTTGAATGTCGGTTAACACCGTATGTCTATCTATCATTTTTCATTTCTATATTACATATTTTTTTCAAATGTCTTTTGAAGTAGATTTAATGGTTCTAATTTTTCTACTGTCTACTAATACAAACATCATTTTCTTTATTGAACAAGGTTAGTCTTGTATTTGGTTTATATAACCTTTATACCCTCAGTAATTAATTTTGGCTTAATAATTAAAAAGTACATCATTTATCTAAACATGACAAACATCATTTTCTTTATTGAACAAGGTTAGTCTTGTTACGTTCAAAAAAAAAAGGTTAGTCTTGTTTTTGAATTATGATACCCTTTATACCCTCTGTAATTATTTTTGGCTTATAAATAGTACTACTATCATTTATCTAAATATACTTTTTAAAATTTACAAACACACTTTTACTTGAAATAAAACAAACAGCCCTTATTTGACTATTTATTTATACACGTCTTTCTAAACGTAAATGAAAGCGAGAAGATCGAGATAGGTAGGTGCCCCTCTCAACAATAATTCCATTTTCTTATTTCTCCGAAAATCATAAATAAACTCTTATTTAAACCCTCTCCTTCTCCATCATCTCATTCATCCCAAGCCTTTATCCGTCATTTCATTCATTCTCTCTCTCTCTCTCTCTCTGAGAAATCGAAATTCGAAACCCTAGAAATTCATCATCCAGAATCTGAACAATTCCCAAATCGAACCTCTAGATTCTCTCATCAAACCCCACTTCGCTCACCTCAATTTCACCCATCGATCCCGATCCTGATACGGTGGCTCGCGCATGGGTAAGATTCTCCGAGAAACCGCGAGGCCATCTTCCTCCAGTTCCGCCCACCCATCATCCTCTTCCGATCCGGCGACGACCTCGTCGACGTCGATAACCGAGACGGTGAGAGGCTCCCACCAGTTCAAGATCACCGGGTACTCGCTCTCCAAGGGAATCGGGATCGGGAAGTACATAGCTTCCGATATTTTCACGGTGGGTGGGTACGATTGGGCGATTTATTTCTACCCTGATGGGAAGAGCCCTGAGGACAATGCCTCCTATGTTTCCCTCTTCATCGCGCTTGCCAGCGACGGCACCGACGTTAGGGCGCTTTTCGAGTTGACCCTTTTGGATCAGAGTGGCAACGAGAGGCATAAGGTGCATAGCCATTTCGAGAGGACTCTTGAAAGCGGGCCTTACACCTTGAAATACCGCGGTAGTATGTGGTAGGTTCTGTTCAGAATTTTTATTTTTATTTTCTTTTCGTCATGCCCTTGTTTTGTTTTTCAGTTTTTCAGCTTGCTTGTTCTTGATTTCGTTGAATTTGGTCTAAAAAAATTAATTTTTAGCTTGGGTGTATTTTGTTAAGTTTAGAATTCGAAATGTTAGCTTGTGGGTAATACTTGTGTCTTGAAGCAGCTATCATGGTTCACCCTTGTAGTTTGCATGTAGAATTTAAGTATTTAGAGTTTAAAATGTGTGTTGGATATGGCTGTTGTATGCCAAGTTGTGGGATAATTTCCTTGTGCAGTGAAATGGTAGGTTTGATGAGGTGCCCTGTTATTTTACTATTTGTCTGATTGAGTAGGAATGATTCAAGGGTGAAATCTTTCGTCTTTTGATCCATCGAATTTGGTTATGGTTGGGGATGTTGTGGTTAAGGGATGATGGGAATGATAATTTGAGAGAGGGGTGGTGGATGGGGAAGGGTTAATGATATTTGATTAGTATCTTTTGAGAGAATTGTTTCTTGAGATATGTGTGAGCGGTCTTGCTTGTACAATTTGTGCACACACTCACAACTGCTTGTCAGAAATGAATCCTTACAGTTTGGTAAATGCTTGATTGTTTGACACTGGGTTTTGCAGGGGTTACAAGCGGTTTTTTAAGAGAACAGCTCTAGAGACATCGGACTACCTTAAAGATGATTGCCTTAATGTGAATTGTAGTGTTGGTGTTGTGAGGTCTTTTACGGAAGGCCCTAAAATCTATTCCATAGCAATACCGCCTTCTAACTTTGGTCAGCAATTTGGGCAATTGCTGGAAAGTAGTAAAGGAAGTGATGTTAGTTTTGAAGTGAATGAGGAAATGTTTGATGCTCATAAATTGGTGCTAGCAGCTCGATCACCTGTTTTCAGAGCCCAGCTTTTTGGTCCTATGAAAGATCACAATACCCACTGTATTAAAGTTGAAGACATGGAGGCTCCAGTTTTTAAGGTTTGATTTAATGTTCTTTGTACTTCGTATTATTCATGTGATATTTGTTTGTAATGTGGTCTCTGAATATATGGTTTTGGTTTTTATTTTAGTCCATATACTAACCAGACACACTGTGCTTCATGATTTTTATTTTTATTTGCATTCCCCCCCCCCCCCCTTGGCTTTTCCTTATAAATCCATCGTTAAGCCTATGTCTTACTTAATACATACCCACTCCTACAATCTGGTTCATAAATTAGTCTGGTGTGTTGTTCTGAAATGGGTATGCAAAAAAAAATTGCATGATGGTCTCGTCTCAATCTCTGACTCTTTTGTGGCTTCTCCCTTTGTGAGTAGAACACACATTTCATTCTAATGCACCGTTTTTCTTATGAAAGGTCATAGTTCATTTGTAAATTAAAAAATTCTATGGTATACACCTCCCCAGATGATGTATTAGGAACCCATGAGTCAGAATTGGCCGAATCTATTGTTATTGAATGTGAGGTGTGATCAGAATAGGAGACAATCTCCTCCAAGAGTTTCCCCTTTACAATTGACACTTCACTGAGATGACATGTATCTTTCAAAAATACCCAGGGTAAAAAAGAAGCAAGGGAGACTGAGGTTCTCATATTTTTTTATGGGCTTGATTTCGTTCTTATTTTGTAGGTTCTCCTTCCATAAGTTTCACCAGCTGGTTCTGATTATTTAATTGATAAAGCTGTAAATATAATATCATCTTGTTGAGTTTGAAACACGAATTCAGGCATTAAAGTAAATTTTGTATTTATCATATTAATGTATGAGCTTGCATCTATATTTGGCTGATCAACATGGCCTTTTTGTCACGGGAAGAAGTTATTTGGCTGATCTTCGTCTTTGAGGTTATAAACATCATCTGATGTATCATGTAACATAATATCCTAATTAATCTTAAATATGTGGATAAAATTGTTTGGTAATGACAATAGAATTGGAAAATTTCCTTCATTGATTTCTTGTGGAGGAAATTTCATTGTTTTTCTTTTTTGTGAATACATTGTTTGAATTACTCCATTTGGTTTCTATTTAGTTGCTACACGCAGGACTTCTGTTTTGTCTAACATGAGACAAATTAGATAGAGCAATGTGCTTATGACTAACAGCTGTGCCTTTCTGTTTTTTCTATATTTTGCAGGCATTGCTTCATTTTATATACTGGGACTCCCTACCTGACATGCAGGAGCTTACTGGGTTGAATACCAAATGGGCAACGACCTTGATGGCTCAGCATCTTCTAGCAGCAGCTGATCGCTATGGCTTAGAGAGACTTAGACTGATGTGTGAAGCAAGTCTCTGTGAAGATGTTGCAATAAATACTGTGGCTACAACTTTAGCCTTGGCAGAGCAGCACCATTGTTTCAAGCTTAAAGCAGTCTGTCTCAAGTTCATTGCTAGCTCCGAAAATCTCAGAGGTTTGTTTTTTTCCCTGAACTTCTACTCCCTACAAGTTAGTGCTATATTTGGAGTAATTGTGACACTAGAATGTCTGAAAACCTGTAGTTAACTATAATTCAAGTTAAATTTGTTACTGAGTGTTGACAATGAAGCTTGTCTGTCAGCCTGTCCCTGTTACATCATCCAGTCTGAACTTAAAAAAATGCTATGCTGTGAAGTGGTTTTGCTTTAATGCCACCATCTTTTCCTTACTCTTCTATATACCACTAATCTCATGCAATTATCCCAAGTTGACCTTGAACCAGTATCCCCTTATTAATACTTTTATTGTACCTCTTAGGGAGGGGTTTCTGCCTCTCTACTTCCTTATGCCTCTTCTAAAACAGTATTGTTATCAGAAATGAAAACAAATATGAGTGCTTAGATTATGGAACAATTAGTGTATAGTGTATACATTCGAGGATATCAGTCTAACTTCCGGGTGAAATATTTGATATTCACATGGCATAGGATAGTTACTGATGGCTATTACCAAAACTCTGTTGTAAATTTATCTGGACTAATTTGGCTTATTGATATTGGTGCCATTTTTCATTTTCATAGAGAAATATAATTATCAACTGAACTATTTCTATCCTTTGATTCTTCAGCTGTGATGCAAACTGATGGATTTGAGTACTTGAAGGAAAGCTGTCCCTCTGTGCTGACTGAGCTGTTGGAGTACGTGGCTAGATTTACTGAGCATTCGGACTTTATGTGCAAACATAGGAATGAAGCAAATCTTGATGGCAGCGACATTAATGGGAGGCGGGTGAAGCAAAGACTTTAGTGTGAACAGCTTTCTGTTTAACCCTCTTCCCCGAGAGCAGCCATAGTTAGCGGGAGATGATAGTCTTTTATAGGATTAGGGGCAATTGTTAATCTTCTTGGCTTATTCATGTGTAACTGTGTAAGAGGTGTAAATGTAATTTGTGCTGGTGCTGTTATGTTTGATTGACGTAGGTTTCTGTAATATCTGAAGTATTTCGTGGAATAACATTTGTCTGAAAATCACTGCTCCTTTGTTTCTGGATTCTTTTACTTTAATATTCTATTCTGTATGGTTCTTCAATCTAGTTCTCATTGCTGTTCTTCTTTTTCATTTTACTGTAAGAGGGGTGAGAAGGTGATGGAGGAAGATACTCAATATAGTGATTCTAAGAACAATGAACGAGCAGTTGGGAAGATAACCTTGTTGGTGAGAAGAATAAGGATACACTTCTTAATTTTCATTTTTCAATTCAATGAATTTAAAAATCAATTTATGATGTAAGATTATAGGGGAGGTTTGTGTAAAAAGTAAAAACCCTCAGTTGAGGGGGGATTTGTTTGCAGTTGTACAGTTTTAACCGGTCTAATGACTTATAATAGCCAATGACTTTTTGTGACTCTTGATTTCCTATCAAATCCTAGAATTCACCTTGTTCTCTTTCCTTGTTTTTATGTATGTTTAGGGGAAATTTGCAATCGCCTCCCCTGAAGTTTTACATTATTGCATTGATCTTTCTTCTAGTTTGCAGAGTGCACTGACCTTCGCTTCTTCATATCTCATTTTGAATAATAGAGGGAGGTCAGTGCAATAATAATAAACCTCGGGGGAGGTTAGAATAATGGTGGTTAGTGTTTTGTTAAATTATAGAGGGGAGGTTAGTGCAATAATGATAAACCTCAAGGGAGGTAAGTGTAATTTTTCCTTATATTCATTACTTAATTAGTCCTCATGATACATCGGGTATGTTTTGAACTTTCGGGATGAGGTTGATTTATAGAATGGACTAAGTTTATATATCAATGTTCAGAAGATTAATTTTTTTTGAATAAAGTGGTATCTATTTCATTCTATTCTGCCCTTATTTTCCTTACCCTAAGATATGAGGAAATGGGATGAAATCATTTACAATTATAAAAATACGGTTTCATCTTTATTATTTTTTATCTTCTCCAACAGTTAGTCACTGACCTGAGCTTTTCTTCACATTGCTCATACTGCCCCAAGTGCCCCAACCCTTTTGTAACATTTTGAATGTTCAATGCAATCACCAAGACTTCACATTTTCTGTTGCGTTCCTACATTTGCAACCAATAAATCGTCATACACTTTTCAGTTAAATAAAATATTCTGAAATTTAATTAATTCTAGCCATTATCACAAAAATCAATGGTTTATAATTGTGCAAGAGCGATCGTAGAAAAACTCTGATAAGTTCAAAGCAACAATATATTTTAAAGATCCATTATATATATATATATATAGTTTTTTTTTTCTTGGAAAACAATCATGAATGGTTTAACAAAAAAAAGTTATTGGTTTTCCAAGTTTTACAAAAAAAAAATGCTACTGAGTTTGATTCAGGGGCAATTTCGGCAAAAGAATACATTTAAAAAATAAACATAATTTAAAAATATTATTTTTTGGGTGTGCAGGGTTAAATTCATTCTTGAACCCTCGTTTGTTTCCCACCACTACTCTTCTTCTCTTTCGTTTCGCTCTCACTCCCTCTTCCTTCTTCGTCTTGCAATCATGGTGAGAATTTCTTCTTCTTCTTCTTCAGTTTTCTTTGGTGTCATCGTTTCGTTGATGGTTGATTTGGTTTTTGTGTGCAGTTGTTCTTCTCGTACTTCAAGGATTTGGTGGGTAGAGAAGTCACGGTGGAGCTCAAGAACGATTTGGCCATCAGAGGAACCTTGCATTCCGTTGACCAGTACCTCAACATCAAGCTCGAAAACACTCGCGTTGTTGATCAAGACAAGTACCCTCACATGGTAAAACCCCTCTCTCGCTCTTTCTTTCTAGGGTTTACAATTTACTACTTTTTCAATTGATTTTCTGGTGTCCGATTTTGTAGGGTTCATGAGGTTTCAAATTTTAATAATTTCCTAGCACCCTTTGAAATTCTATTGTTTTTACAAGTGTAAAGCACAAATCTTGTAGTCATTGGGTATAGAATTACATAGGAGGGAAAGAGGATTGTGAATTTTGTTAGAAACCTAGAGGGATTTTTTGGTGCTGCTTCATCCGCAAGAAGCTGAGAGTAACTAAAACTATTTGGTTAGGGTATTTGTTTACAGTAGTAAGGTACCGTGCTGATTGTGATCACTATTTATGCTGGATTTTTAGCCTTGACCTGCCCATAGCTCTATTAAATTTGTATTGCCAATTTGCTACTATTTCAGTATCTTAACACTTTTAAGCAATGACTTTTTGGGAACATCGAAGATGTTATTGAAATTTTACGTATGGTCTGCATATGTTTGTGTGTAATTGAGAGAGGGAGGATGTGCAGGTTTCTCTTTAACCACATCACGGTTAGGATTATGCTTCCACTCAGCAAGAAACAGTTAAGAAAAACTAAAGAAGAGACAGAGAAATGTGGTTTATATGATTTGATTGTAGGTATGCTTGTTTTGACTTTTGTCCAACTCGATCAAATGTTTGATGGAAGGAATTTTTTTTCCTGCGTTTTAGCCAACTATTGGGATAAGTGCCCTTTTGATTTACAACCATTATATTTGCATGGGATGTTGTGCCACCATGTACGAAATATCAACTGAACAGGCACTGTGATTGTTTGATAAATTAACCCAGGTTTCTGGATTTTATTTGTTTAATCTGTATGACTGTATTTTTTATATTTATCATAGCCCAAAGGATGTTGAAAAATTGTCTTTAGCATTCTTAATAGGAAAATTATTTGATTATAGACTTCTCTGGGTCGTTTTTTGGGTCAATATCAGGTTCCTCATTTTCATGGTTCCTCACTATGCATAGGATTTTGTCTTTTTGTCACCCTTTGTCTACATGCCTGATTGTTCATGTTTCATATGGAATTAATGTACATTGAAGCTGTGTGCGGGTATGTTTGCGTCTGATAAGTTGCTTTCATTACTTAAATTCTAAGCTAAATGTTGGCTTAAAGGATAAGTTATTCTAGGAGGTGATGGTTTTTTTGTTGCTTCATCTAGATGTAAACAGAGTACGACAAACAATTAAGTTACACAATTCTAGAAATAGTAGGAAATTTTGAGGATTTGACTGAGCCTGCTGATGCTCTTCTTTCCTATTTCTATTATGCTGATTATTCATGACTATGGAGAGATTGAAGTGGTTGAATCTTGTAGACTGTTGGAAATTAGGAAGTATGTAGGGAGATGAATAGCTATATATGATTAATAGTTTTTCTTTTAAAGGGGATGCCCCATTATATTTTAACTCAGATGGCCCTAAGCCCCTAAGTTTTGGCTATTCTTGTAGCTAGTTGAAGAAGCCATGAAAATAGTGAGTTTGATGTGTTACATTCTTTACACCATAGGAGATAGTATAAATACCAAGATATGCTGCTATAATAAAATAGATAAATAAGGGATGCTAACATTAAGAATATCATTGCAAAAAGGTTGAATTAACAACTTGTACAAAGCTTTGGGAACAAGGGAACTTACTGAACAGTTGAATTAACAACTCATACAGATTTCTCTAATCCTCACATTTCCTTTTGCACGTAAAAGAATACACCTGATGTTCTTTTTTTGGGTTAATTTTGTTATATTTGGCTCCCTTAATTTGGTATATGTCTTGATTTGCTAATTGTCAGTTTTATTTTGATTCTTCATGTAGTCCTAACATGTTGCTACTTGGTTTCAGCTATCTGTAAGGAATTGCTTCATCAGAGGGTCGGTAGTGAGATACGTGCAGTTGCCTCCTGAAGGAGTGGACATTGAACTATTGCATGATGCCACTAGGAGAGAAGCTCGGGGTGGTTGATTTCATTATTGTGTAATGTATTTTTATATGGGAATTCGATAGGCTGAAATGTCATGGATGTTATCTTCCCTATCAAAGATAGAAACTTCTTACGAATTATGTAACTGCTATTGCATTTCCCTTTATTTCCTTGAGAAGCATTGGCTAGTTTTAACTGTTATTTTTTTGTGCTTTGGAAATTGAAGGGCAAAAACGAAGCAAAGTACTTAGCATGTGATAAGGTCGATAACTTCCTTTGCATCAGACTCATCACAACTCTACCTTCCCTTAAGAAGCTAGAGAATCCCATAATCCATTCATCTCCATCGTTTCTTAGCTCTCCGAATGTACACGCAGTCTTGGAGGGACACCACCACGACTTCCAGCTACATTAAGCTTAATATCATTATGGTGAGGAGTCTTCCCATCTAGCCAGACACATATATGTCAAGTTCTCAAATCCTCCTATTTCTTCAAATTCTCTACATAACCCAAACATAGTAAAAATTCAAACACTTGCATATCCTAGTTTCTTTCACTCATATCTTAAATATGGGTAATCTACTTGCAATGTCAAACCAAAGCAGAGAAAACTTTCAATCGCCAACAGGTAGTCCCACCAGGTTTGGCGGGGCTTCAACAAGAACTAGTGTTGGAGATTATAACAAACAACAACCACAGATTGAGGTCCTTATCAAAGTCTCAAGTTCTGCCATTTTACTCCTAACTCAACTTGGAAAATGTTGCAATTGATGAAGTTAGATGGTCGCACAAATCATAAAATAAGATTTACAATGAAGGATGATACACTTCTAATTCACGCATGGCGTGAAGGATCAAATTATTGGGGTTGATAAAAACATATAGTTTTCTGTCAAGGACAGAAAACTATAAAGAACGTCATTCTCATTTATGAGAGAGGGGAACCAGGCCACTAAAATCTCACAAGTAAAACTGAATTCAAAAGCTTATCAATTGCTACAAACAAGCCTCTAGAAGGAAAAAAAGTGGGAGCTCGGAAACGATGTCATGACATGAAGTATGCACCTAAATTTTTTAATCAAGATGAACAATCATTCAAATTTGAATACGCATGACACATATTGAAAGATAAATAGAATTCGGTTAGGGTACCATTCTTAAAAAAGAACAAGGTTTTTGCTTCAAGAGCGTACACATCATTATCTGGGATGAACACATGAACGAATTGTCAATTCAAGCCGATATCATCTCATTTACTCTATCTAATGGGGAGAAAAATACCAATAAGGATGGCCAAAACTAAATATCTTAAAACATCTTTCCATAAGATTATGAGAATGCAAAAGTTGCAGAAATATAAAATGACTGAGGTAAGGCAGTTGAGACATCTTCAAGAAGATCAAGTCCAAATAAAATAAAAAAGAGTAAAATACACTGACCCCCCTCAAGGTTTGCAAGAATGACACTCCACCCCATTGTTTTTTAAAATCTACACTCCACCCCATTTTTTATAAAGGCAAAATTTAGTGACGAAAACAAATTTGTCACTAATAAAAAATAATTACTAATTAGTTAAAATTTAAATAAATTAAATGCATATACATTATCATACATCAATTTATGAAAATAATTTTACTGAATTAAATTTAAAAAAACCATCCACTCTGCCTGTTAAGTCCACGTCTCATCTATCTCCAAATCATATTTCTCACCACAAACGATCACCACCAAACCTTTGCTCCCTTTAACACGATGACAACCATCCCAGAATGGGAAACCCCATGGCACCACCATGCCTCAAAGTTTTGTTGCGACCTGAACCCCAGAACGTGAATCGCACATCCTCAAAGCCACTTGTTCAACTACTTGTTGTGAACTTCACCCCTTTAAGTTGTGAGCGAACACTTTGTTGGTTTAAGATGTTGTTGGATTTTGTTAAAAGCGGTGCTCCACCGCATCGTTGGGTTCTAATAACCTCTGATCCACTTCATATTTCTTAATTTTGTTTCTCTATTTTCTTCACCACCCATTTGTGTTGCTTTTTGGAACGGGAGGCAGTAGTGGGGAATTTTCCGCAATGGGCGAAAGCCTGACGGAACAATGTCGCGTGGAGGTAGAGGGCCTACGGGTCGTGAACTTCTTTTCCAGGAGAAGAAGCAATGACGATATCCGGGGAATAAGCATCGGCTAACTCTGTGCCAGCAGCCGCGGTAAGACAGAGGATGCAAGCGTTATCCGGATAAAATTAATCCAATTTTAAAAATTGGAGGTATAAATAGATTATTTTGATTAAAATTGAATTATTACCAAATATGAAAACACAAGCATGTTTCACTATGTTCGAGATATGGTTTGTCAACCGGTCATGTGTACTATTGCATAATTTGTATTGTGAATTTACGGAGGAAGAACGTGATTGAGAGAATGAGGAGGACTGTGATGTTTTCATTTTTATATTTATTGGATTATATTGAAAATATTTTTTGAAATTATTGATTAACAATTTAAATAATAACTAATTATTAATGAAGAATATTTTTCGTCACTAAATTTGCCTCTATATAAAATGGGGTGGGGTGTAGATTTTAGATAAGAATGGGGTGGAATGTTATTCTAACAAAACTTGAGGGGGGTGAGTGTACTTTACTCAATAAAAAAAGAGGCAACTTTGAAGGAGACTCAAGTCCAATTTTCTATATTTCAGTAATTATGTAAATTACTATTTATATATTTTATTAACTATGTTTTTTGAATTGATATTTTATTAATTATTATTAACAACTACTCTATATATAGATTTTTATTTTTTGAAAAGCTGTATATTATTTTATTATTTACATATTGAGGGTCAAACATAAACTAGTTTCTTAGTTAGTTTTATAGAATATAATCTTAACATACGTGGATTATAATTATGAGAATCTCATTGATTGTCTTTAATTATTTATTAAAAAACTAAGAAAGTTTCCTTTTATGACAGAAACAATATATATATATATATATAATTTAACATATTTATAATTATAATATTAAAATATTTAATTAATTTTTCATTTTTATTTTCTGTCCGATGAAGACAAATACAACGGGCATGCATTTGCATTGCATTGCATTTCATTTCTCTGATCTCAGTCACTCTCATACTACACTCACTGCTTCATTTTCGCTCTCGTTCATTTGATGGCGATGGCGGTTCCCGCGCGAACCACGGAGGCGGTTGAACGGAGCCCGTGGTGGGACGCGGCGGTGCTACGGCAAACGCAGGACGCTCTGGAGCCGAATGCCGATCCTAACGTTTGGGCGTTCCATGTGACCACGACGCTTCACTCCTCCGGCGTCACTCTCCCTTCCGTCGACCTCGCTCACCTCTTGGTCTCGCACTTGTTTTCCGATGGTAATCTCTCTCCCACCGCGTGGAAGCTTCTCCACACTGCTTCCTCCCTCAACATTATCCCTCCCTTCCTCCTCCTCGCCCTTCTCTCCACAAGGTTCCGATTCGCTCCTCTTTTACCCCTTTCTTCTTCACTGCTTGTGAATTTGTTACATTTCAATTTCTTCATCAAATGCATCTGATTCTGTTGTTTTGCATTCTGATTGTAACTGTATATTCTGTTAGAATCATTCATGGATTAGCCACTGAAAAGTGTCACTGTAACTGTGTTTGTTAGAGCAGTTACTCATACCTCATTGTTCCAATTTTAGGTTTTCTTTTCCTTCATGTTGTTGTTATTCAGTTACTCTGTACTCTATCTGATTGATTGTGTTGTATTCTGTTAGAACTGATAGATTCAGCTGCAGATTAGTCATTGTAACCGTGTTCGAAAAAGCGGTTACTCTAGCTCATTGTATATATCAAATCAGATTTCAATGTAACTGTGTTCGATATATATATTTTTTATAGGCAAATGTTAGTTGTTAGTAATGTTAGTAAATTAGTTCCTCCTCAGGATTCGAACCCTGGAGCATTCACCCTTCATCCCACCTAACCCTTATGTCCCCTAGCTTTTACCACTTGAGCTAACCCTCGAGGAAAACTGTGTTCGATAAAGCGGTTTATTACTCTAGCTCATTGTATATATCATTTTAGCAATGAAATCAGATTTTACTCCTCTTGCTCATTATTTTTGTTGTGTTGCAGGGTTGTTCCAAGCAGACTACTTCAGCCTAAGGCTTACAGGCTTTATCTGGAGCTCCTCAAGCTAAATGCCTTCATGCTTCGATCTCATATCGGTTCTCCCAACTATGAAATGTTAGCTCCAACACTTCAAATTAATCCCTTTTTATTTGAATTTTAACATTTTGTCAACCTGAAGTCACATGTTGATTTTGCTGTTTCTAACACACTGTATGGCTTCATTTGTTGTTTTTTTTTTTACATTGAGACTGGTGTATATTTGTTATTTTTCTATATGGATAGTGAATATGGATGTTTGGGAAATATCTCAAGGATACTAAAATTCCATCTAGTGAATTGTTGGCAAAGTAGGTTTGGAATTTAGACTTTCTTGAGATTTCTGTGCTATCTCATATGACTACATTCTATCATTTGCTACTAGATAATATTTTATACAATTATATTTTACTCCATACATGTTAACCTGCTTCCGTTCTTATAATTAAAATTCTGTGCTTGTGGTACCCTAGAGTGATCGTGAATCTGAAGGAAAATTTTATCATGAAGTCATTAATTTGCTGAAGTTGTTTCTTTCCATTTCTTCGTTTGTATTTTTTTCCATCTATCTCTTTTTTTTTTGGGGGGGGGGGGGGGTGGGGGAACGTTCCTTGTATATTTCTGAATACTAATGATCTCATTTCATATCAATGGTATCACAGGACAATGAAATCAATTGATGATGTTCTTCAGCTGTCCCATACATTCAGCCAAGAGGTGTGTGGACCAGGAGTTGTTCTTGTTGAATTTATCTTTTCAATTGTGTGGCAGTTACTTGAAGCATCATTAGACGATGAAGGGTTACTAGGTCATGGTCCAGAGAACAATCCTAGATGGCTAAGCAGATCATGCGATATGAATATCGATGGACCTGTCTGCTTCAGTGAAAAGAAAACTGAGCCGAAGGAAGGGTTCCAATGGGAAAATACGGCAATGGCTATTGAGATCATTGCAGAGTTTTTTCAAAACAAAATGACTTCAAGGATCCTTTTCTTAGTTCTTCAAAACATGTAAGCACTTAATTCTGATATACTTTGAATATGAGAGGTAAATAGTCTAAATACTCATTTGAGTAAATATCAATTAAGATTTTGGAACCTTCTTTGTAGGCCATCACATTGGGGAATTTTCATTCACCAAATGCAGCTGCTTGCATCGAACTCTACAGTTTTGAGGAATTTGAAACATATTGATTTGATGGAAAATATTCATGGCGTTGTATCTCATGAGTGCAAAACAAACTCTAAGCTGAAGCTTAATGTAGTACCTGCTTGTTATTATATCTCTTCCGCTGATCACTCTTATGGAGATAGTTGGTCTTCACTCTGGCTTCCTTTCGATCTTATCCTGGAAGATGCTTTAGATGGAGGGCAAGTAGCAGCATTTAGTGCTATTGAAATTATTGCTGGTATGTTTTTTTTTGTTTTAATTATAATGTTGGGGAAATTTCTCCACAAAGTAGAAAATCTAATTAAAAACAAAAACAAAACCACAAAAAATTAACATTCAAGAAATACTACAGTTTTGTAAGTTGCCTACAATACATCTCCACAGAAAATTCCTTATTAAAATTCACAGATAGTAACCATCTTCTAAAAAATCTACAGACCCAATCCTAATACCGCAAACACATCAATTTTGTGGCATACCAGGCTTATGTTCCATCCTTTAGACATTGTATTTGGTTTACTTTTCCACATTAGTTTTCTGACATGACCTAGATTACTTTATCATCATTTTCTACTTTTATTTCTTCCACAAGAGATGCCATCCATTGGCTTTCATAGAGATAGATGATAGATTGTGCATTGTGAAATAGTTTGAACACCACTTTTCCTTGTCGATGGAATTTAGGATTAAGACTAGCTTTTACAGTCAGCAGCAGAAAGGGTCTGGACATTAACTGCGGTAAATTCATTCTGCTCTGTCCTTCCTTTTCTTCCAGTTTTGGTTTTATAAGACTGTGTCTAATTTTTCTTTTCATTTCTCATTTTTCAGTTTTGATTACAAAACTGCCATCTGTTTTGA